>NC_052499.1:87028663-87324246 GCF_016617805.1 Bactrocera tryoni
TCCTGACATGTGCGATAACGGCGCGCTAAGCATTATGTGGATGCGCTGCGCTGACTATTAACACAAAAATAAACTAAATAATTATCACAATATTATTGAGGGATAAATCAACTAAAATTATTGTATTATTTGATATTTGCTTTATCTGATTTGTTTGTTATATTGAACAGGTCAATTGAAAAGTCCCCGGCTTACGACAGTAAATACACATTTTTTTTGCAAAATTTTTATTTTTTATTCAATATAGGTTTCCTCAAGAGTGATTTACTAATTTTATTCCAACTTTTCGATACAATTTTTGTAGTACCATTTTTCTTTGCTTCATAATATGCAGCAGTTTCGGCGATCACCTCTTCATTCGATTCTACTGTAATTTTTTGGTAAATTAAGTATTTTTAAAGTATTTTTATCTTAAAATTTGGGATTTGTAAATTATATGTTATTTATTATATTAAAAAGAAAATAAAAACAATGCATAAAAGTCTTAAAGAAACGCGATAGCTTAGACTAAACTTTTCTAAATATTCTACTTTGATTTTAAATAAGGAAGGAAAGACCACGTTTGAAAAAAAGACAAATTTATTTAAGGTAAAAAGCATTGCAAAAAGATGCTAAGACGCAGTTAGGCTATTTACTCACATAATTTTAAGCTAGAAAATATCAACTAGTTGTACTAAGATAACTCCTCATTCTAGTATCCAATATAACCTTACGTGACAGCACTTGTGTTATGCATATATTGTGTCATTATCTTAGTTTTACTAAAGCTCTTTACTGTACGGAGGAGCAATCTAGAAGAGATATTGCTGAATAAAGTTCTCTGATGATTTTAATCAGAAGCTTAGATGTATTTATTTCTTTTGTTTTATTATTTAAAAAAATTTCTGCAGTAAAAAAATGCATTATCTTTTGAAAATAAAAACGAATATATTTTTTACGCTTGGTACTCTGAAAAATAGAATCTTTCCTCGGCTAAAAAACAGCTTTTTTCCACAATTGTTTTTCTATATAAAAAATTAAATATTTTATTAAATTTTTTTATTTTTATAAATGCACACAAATAATAAAGAAATTCTAAAATTTTTGAAAAAAAAATTTTAAACTCGGCCATTGCGAAGCCATTTTCGGTGACTCCTCGGAAAAAAGATGCGACCGCGATCGCACGATAACTCCTTGCAGGATCATCTAAAGTGAAAAAATACGTGTTTTAGTTAAAATCTTAACTTAGAACTTGGACGAAGAAAATAACTGAAAATTGGATTTTTGACATATATTTTTACAAGAAAATGAGAATTTTAGTGAAAATTTCGCGTCATTTTACTTCAAATAGTTGTGATCGAAAAAAGTTCTCCGTCCAAGTCTTTAAGCATTGTATCTCAAAACCTCTTTAAAATTTCACGAAGATCTTTTGAGTAGTTCTCCAGAAATCTTGCTAACCGACTTCAAAAACACAGTTTCGAAAAAATCGCGTTTAAAGACGGCGTTCATAGCCTAACTATACGTAGCCTCGAGCGAACAAGTTCTCAAGGCTGTATCTCCGAAACTATTACTCGGATCACTTAATTTGGAACAATATTCTAGATGTGTTGTAGAAATCAACAAGACAATAAAAAATCGATTTTTTGAAACCTATAAGTAAACCCTTAAGGAATCTCACATACAATCACCAATCATATGGAGCAAAGTCAGCCGGATGTTCGAAAATCTTATATTATTTATATGGGAGCTAGGGGAAATATTGACCCGATTCAATCCAAAGAATTTTCTCTAAATTTCAATTATATATCTCGCAAATATACATATATGTCTCGCATTAGAAGAACACTTGATTTCCTACAAAATTTATGAAACGATACGTGCTTTCAAGTAGTTGGAAGGCAGATTTGAATATTTCGAAATATTTGTTTAAGAGCTCATACTTTTCACTTTTTACTTGTTTTCACCAACCCTTATGTGTGTATGTAAGAAATTAGCAATGAGAGTAAATGAATAGTTAAACACCTCGTATTCGACGTGTTCGGCCCGAATATGACCGATTAATTGACCAAAAATCACATTTTACCCATTATCCACTCCCCGTATTCACCTGATATGGCACCGTGCGACTTCTTCCTTTTCGGAAAAATGCTTTTACCCATGAAAGGAAAGCGTTATGCAGACGTAAAGGCCATTCAAAACGCTTGCACCGGCATACTATCGGCCATACCGGCCAACGAGCTAAAACACTCGTTCCACATGCTTTTGGACCGATCTGAATTGAAGCAGAAGAAGACTATTTTGAATAAAATAAATTGATTTTGCCGAAAAAACGATTTGTTCTGTTTGTTTTTTTAGGCCTGTTTACTTTGGAACGCAACGTGTACATATGTATAAGTGAGCTTGTTTGTTAGCTAGTGAGGTTGGACGTCCTCGTAAGTACGGTATCAGTGTGCTTGTACTTACTTGTGTACATATAACATGTACTTCTATAACTTACAAGAGCAAGTGTAAATTGCTTTTTGCTCTCCATCAGCGGACTCCCCTGCACCCGATGAGCACTAAATTAGCTCACTGGCGTTCACAACAACACACACGTGCTTGTTATGTAGCATAATATTATAATTATGTACCCGTGCTCTGGCTAAGGACTGCACTTTCATTGTAGAGTTGCAAGTTGCAAGCCAAGCGCGCCTCGGCGTGCTTCTTAAGTTCGCCGGTGCCTCTAAATTTGAATGCCAACGGAACATGCTAATGCCGCCGGTGGAGCATATGGCGTGTCGGCACACATACACACTCGCTCGCTCTTTATAAACGAGTACCGTTATATGGCTGTGTAATATATTCACGAGGCAGGATTTATAGCGAGACAGAAAGTTGTGTGTGGGTCTGTGCAGGAGGCGCTGTTGCAGCGTAAGAAATGTCTTATTTATTTACTCGCTTCCACACAACTCTTTATTTCTCCGCACAGTTGCCGCTGTTTCATGTTATTTCGCCATTATGTTGTTGCGCCTTTCGGTGTCGACTTTAATGTATTGCTTATTTTGTCAGACAGGAAATGCAACCGACACTGAACCAGCCGAGAAGGAACTGAAAATATAAAAATGCGCGCCTGCAGGTGATCATTTAATTCATTGAGACGCTGTTTTAAACTGCAGCGGATTTATGGGAAGTTTTTCTTGGCCTATTTTTAAGAATTTATAAGGTTATTTTAAAGCGTTGTACTTACTGGGAGAGATATAAAACCAGCATTCCTTACTTATTTATGTTCTGCACACATAACCACACATTTGACGAATTATCTTCAAATCATCATCGTCAATGACGCTGATTTCTGACTTTATATAGTTACAGCGAATTAACGTATTCCGTATCCATTTAGTCATTTTAATGTGCTTACCTTTGATAACTGAACCAAATCGTAGGATCGATGGTCTATGCTGAAACCATTAGGCTGAAAGGCATAAGGGACACAGAACTAGCGAGAAAAAATTGTATAAAATGGGATTGATAAGATAATTTTTATAATCCAAAAAAACCATAACGATATTCTCGAAAATAGAGATTTATTCCAACTCCAATTTATTCACATATAACAAACTCGTGCATTGAGCTCAGGACATTGAGCATTTTTTTATGCAAATGATCAGCGTGATGAGCTAAGACAGTTCAGCAATTTCCGTCCGTTTGCCCGTAGATAAGCGATCTAATCTCTCAGTTTTTGAGATATTGATCAAGAGCAAGTTTTTGTATAGAAAACTTTTTTTATTTGACAAGACACCTCCATTGGCATGGATCCTTTTATAAGACAATTCTACAATATTCGAATATATTGATCAGTTCGGACCAATATAACATTTAACTGTCATTAAAACTAATTGATCAAAATGAATATTAAGATTTTAATAAGAAATACACTTGCGAAAGGTAGTATAGCTCCGGTGCCGCCAAGATTAATGTCTTTTGTTCTTGATTTATGTAAGTAGAGGTTCTTCTTAAAAACATATGCTTTAAGTTGCATTGCTCAATATTTCATTGATAACACTGGTCTATAGTGGTTTTCGATTTATAGAAAAAATATATATTATTAAATTTTTTTTTGTAATTTTCCAGGTGGCAATCTCCTTTTAAGGATCAGCAGTAATCTGCCTTCATTTGACGACCGCATCAATCTTGATACCTTTTTATACCCTGAACAGGGTATATTAAGTTTGTCACGATGTTTGTAACACCCAGAAAGAAGCGTCGGAGACCCTATAAAGTATATATATAAATCATCAGTATGTTGGGCTGAGTCGATTTAACCATGTTCGTCTGTATATATATGAACTAGCCCCTCAGTTTTTAAGATATCCTTTTGAAATTTTGTAAACGTCATTTTCTCTTCAAGAAGCTGCTCATTTGTCGGAACGGCTGATATCGGACCACTATCACATATAGCTGCCATATAAACTGAACGATCGGAATCAAGTTCTTGTATGGAAAACTTTCACATTTGAAAATGTATCTTCACCAAAAGGCAAAAATGTAACCTCCGAAAAAATTGTCCAGATCGGATTACTATAGCATATAGCTTCCATACAAACTGAACACATAGTTACTAAAAGAAATGCACCTGTGAAGGGTATATTAGCTTCGGTGCAGCCGAAGTTAACGTTTTTTCTTGTTTCTATTACTTTTAGTTCCCGCTCTCCCTGCTCTTCACTACAATTTCCTGAATGAACGGAATATGTATACATATGATTGCGGAGATATTCTAACTTGATATTCATATTTGCTCCTAGTGTCAACCAGTCAGTCAGTTTGTCAACCAAATTTGCATAATTTCTCCATAATTTGGTGCTTTATGATTACTTGAAAATTTTTGGGGCAAATATCTTTGGTGTAGATGTTTCATTCTCTCACTTTTTTTGGTAGACTGTACCGATTTCTACGATTTTAACGACTGCATTTGTTCTGAGAGCTTGCCAATTACCTTTGAAAAGGAAAGGAAGATTTTCAATAAGTAGAACAGGACATTTTGTATAGTGTAGATATGGCCTCGTTTGATTTTTTTATAACCTTATGCATACTTTTTCGCATATTTTCGGTAAGAAAAACGGGGATCACGTGATATTTGTATGCGTGAAAAAGATGTGCAGAACCCCAATCAGGATCAAAAAGTGTATAATTCCTATGAGATTATTAAATCATAGTTTCCAGACAAAACCTCTGTTTTCTAGGTAAATATATGTAAATCGACGCTCATAGTGAATAATTACATACAAATTAAAAAAAAGCTGTAACTTATTATTATACACAAGGTTTTAGTTCAGATGTGAGATGAATTTACTGCACGTTTTATACAACGCAGGAAGAATCCTTGAGAGCAACAACTGGTTCATGAGAGAATAGTACTTTTTTAAAAAACTTGCCGAGATACATTTAAACACGCAAAATTGAACATTTTGGAATGTTAAGAGTGTGTGTATGTGTATGCGAAAAGTATATATGAAATCATCGGATGACGGGTTTAACTCGCTCGTTTTTCGACCATTTATTCGCTTATTACTCATTCGCCTTTGGCTGGCGCATTTGCAAACGAACTTATCTCATTAGCAGCATATTTTTTGGAAGCGCTTCTGTATGTGTATGTGTGTGGCGGTGGCTGTGTGCATTTTACAGCGAACAAAACTGAATTAGCACAATTTGTGCAAGTGCGCCTGTGGGAGTGTGTGCACTTCCCCTTCCGTCACTCTTTCGCCAAATCACCCACACAAATGCACATTCACATAAGCACCACATACACATACATATGTGCGAATGTACTTGTGTGTACTGTCCAATATATTTGTTGTAATTGCACACTTTCTAATGGAAACACGCAAACTCATACACTCAACGGTATAAATATGTATACATGTGTGTGTGTGCATGTGCGATGTTGAGAATTTGGCATTGGCTCACCAAATGTTGCAAATACCATTCATCAGCAGAGAGGACTTAATATCCGTTAGACGGACTTAAATGTGTAGTACGTGTGAATGGCGCTCGGAGGCGCAACCGCTATCACCGCCGCAAACTATCGTTAACGTGCACGCTGCACATCCGCCAATATCGCCAACAGCTGGTCATTATTGAGCGCGCAGAGTTGCATGTGACATTAAATATGTGTGTAATGGCTTCGACAGTACTGCTTTGGCTCAGCATGAAGGACACATAGCATTTGAATGGGTGCATGCCACATGTCGCACATACGTTTGTATGTACATATTAGCGAATGAGCAGTTCGTGAGTTTAGGGGTATAAACGGGTGCTTACATAGGGGTGCAAAGTGGGGACATGATAAACACATCATTATTGGCGCTGACCACCAGCAGCGGATTCAGCCCGATACTCAGAGATTTCAGAAAATATATACTTCTTTACTTTATATAACTATATGTGGACTGGCCATGTTTGATATACTTTTGATGGAACTTTTTCTGAGTTCCTTTTGTTTTTAAACTCCAAACGCCTGCAAAATTTTCTAAGTATTTGTATTTACATAACTTAACTAGAATATGGTTAGGTTAGTTTAGGTTAGGAGCTCGATCCTAAGAGGGATCTCACTTGGACAGTTTACTAGGCCAGCCCTTTGTGGTACCTAAAAACTCCTATATATTGAATCAAAAGACCCTTAAAAATTGTCATCGATCAGCTCCTACTAAGCGCACGCGAGATCCGTTGGTCTATTGCTTGGACACAAGACGCCTATGAAAATCTAACTCGACCTCAAAAGAGTCTGTTGATGAGTTGTTTGATGGTATTTCAAGTGAGATAAGTCACTCCTTAACTAGACTTTGAGAATGATCACTTCCCAGAAAGAGGTCTTACTTCATAGCAATACGTCTCCCGCCACCTTGACAGCAGCCCCTTCTTCCTGAAAGATTCTACAGTGATCCGGTAGCCTAAAGCTAAGATTGATGGAGAGATCGTTACAGAAAACTTTCCCTCCAAGTAGACCTATCTTCTTACTCAAAATTTATATACGATTACAGCCCCTCTCGCCATTATTGTCAGAAAACCTTTCAGTTTTTCCGTAGTGCAACTATTTCTGCTTATCATCATATATTTATAACTAAAAGCATATGTGCAAGTGCCAGCCATCACGTCATTTACAATAGTTATTCCAACTTTGTTGTAAATGCATGTTGTTGTAGCCGCTGAATTGCTGCAGTTGTCATTTGAAAATACCGCATGCGAATTTTTCGGGGTTTCATCAGTAACTTTGTAGAAAGTTACGAATGATGTGCGTTTCGAGGTTATCCAAAGAACGCAAAACGAGTGAAAAAATACTCACACAAATGGGAGAACGACGGCATGATTCGCTGCGAATGTGCGCTTGTGTGGTTGGTTGAATAAAAGAACAGAAAATAGATGAGCTAAATTTGCTTTCAAAATTAATGAAGGTCATAAGGTCATTAGGGCCGTTATTGTGGCGGGAGCACGTGGCGGCTACTAAAATATTAAAGTTATTCAATTTAAATTTTTTTAGTTTTCTGCTAAGAAGGAAAATATGTGTTTTTTATGGCACCATAACAAATTCAAATTGTGAGGATAATACTTATAACATATCTTGAAAAATATTTCGTTCGAGCATGCTATGGCAAACACTTCGACACCAGTGTAGAAAACATAGCAGCCGTAGCTGAGAATGTATACGAAGACCGTAAAGAGTCGATTCGGCTTCTCTCGCAACAACTCGGACTAACTTATGGAACGACTTGTCGCATTTTACGTCAAGATCTTAAATTGAATTTGAAAGAACTGAAACCGCTCGACCTTCCCAAACGACATTTATTGAGATTATACGAGGTTTTTGAGTAAAATTTTGTTCAGCGGTGCCAATTTCTGGTTCAATAAGTCCGTATACAGGGAAAATTGCATCATTTGGGACGAAGAGATTTAAGAGCTGTCATTTCATCTAGAAAAAACCGCGGTTTGGTGAGGTTTTGAAGCCAATGGAATCATCGGTTCATCTTTCTTCAAAAATTATGCCGGTGAAAACGTAACCATCAATGGTGACCGTTATCGCGCCATGATAAACGACTAATTGACACCTGAAAGTGAAGCTCATGACCTTGGTTTCAACAAGATGGCGCCACTTCACAGACATCATATTAATCTATGGGTTTATTGAAAAAACACTTCGGGGAGCAGTTCACGTTTTGGGCCGGTCGATTGCCCACCAAGATAGTTTGATATAACACTGTTAGACTTTTTCCTGTGGAGATATGTAAGGTCTAAATTATATCCGGACACTCCAGCTTCGATTCAGGTCTTGTCATTCGCCAGTTACCAATTTCGAATTACAGTCGAAATGCTCGAAGGACTCATCGAAAATTGGATTGAACGGACGGACTATCTGAGACGTAGCCGCGGCTAACATTTAATAGAGATAATCTTCAAAAATTATAATAACATTCCCTATTAAATTTGAAAATTCTTTTTTTTTTAATTAGGGAACCTCGAAATGAATCACTGATTATATAGCCAGTGTTGCAAAATTTTCGGAATAGTATTTTCACATCTGCATTCGTTTAATCGATAATCGAACTCAATAAAATCATCATAAAGGAATTAATCTCCCGGCTTAAGAAGGAAAAGTTTCACACGGAATTGAAAATTAGCTTGACTTCGTTTTCTAACCGACCGCATTTTAATAACTCTATTTGCACCTTTTTGCCTACCTTTCTTCCTGTTTTAGATGTGTTTGCGCTTTTACATTGTGGCAAGTATCCAATTGACACCTGTGCCACTAATGTATGCACTTAAGAATTTCCAACTAACACTTGTGTATATGGACTTCGTTCCACTTTCCCCACAGCTGCCAGAGCTGCCAGAGCCGAGCGGTTCTTTATTCGAACCCAAAAAAATAGAAATAAACCAAAGTGAACAAAGGAGGGAATGAAAACACCAGCACATAACTAAATAGACGCTCGTTTTTCCGAAAGAGTTGTGGAAATGTTGCAAGTCTATCGCACAATAGCGTTAAATGTTGGTAACAAGTTGTTGCAAAGTGTTTAGCCGCGTCAAAGGCATCAAAAACTTCAAAGCTCAAACGGTACTACAAAACGCTTTTAGTACTCGCATTTAAAGCGGTCTTCTGGTCGGCAGAAAAGAACTTCTGTTACTGCGTACTTTCACATCTAAGAGTGTGCGAAAGCCCTGCAAGAAATTGGAATTTATACTTCAAGTTGCGACCTGCTGAGAGTTGTTTAGTCAGTGTGGCATGGAATTTGCGATTTCTTGACAAAACCGGAAAGATATTTTAATTTACATAGTTTTTTTGTGCCTAAGTGTTTCATCACTTTCTCACTAACTGGTATTTATATTTCGAGGGATTTTCCTGCTGGGTCAAATTATAATATTTTACTCCTGTTACTCCTGGAAATATGCGTACCTTGAGCCTGCACATCTGCAGCTATGCGCTCAAGCAACTAAATAAGTAAGAACACCCGTTTACCTACTTATTTTATGAATTTATGCGATATATACCCACCTCTCCTTCTTGCCAATATCCCACTTTCCTGCAACGCTCTCATGAACCTGAAACTTGCGACTTACTTTTCATATTGTAGACTCCACAACAGCCGCATGCCTTCTTCTTCTTCCTCGGTCTCTTTCAGCATTTTTTACTTTCCCTATTTATCATTTACATACGTACATAACTTCATTCGTAATGTGAGTGCATTATGAGTCGTTGTTGTTGTTGAAACCACACCAACACACATGACTTCTTTGTCTTGGCGCATTGTGGAATAAGTAGTTCATGCGAGCATTTTTTCTGCTCGGTGTTTTCGTTATTACTTTATCCTTTTGTTGAGGTTTCGACGGAGAAGACTTTGTGGCATGCAAACTCAGAAAAAGGTGTGCAATGTGAAATGGTAGCATTCATCTTTACTTACCAGCACACATATGAGTTAAGGTTGTTGCTGTTGTTGGTTTATGCATGTGCGAGTGTATGCGCGTGCAGTTGATTTCCATCGATTTTGGGTTTAGAGCAATTTCATTGTGCATTTTCACTTAAGTTGATTACTATTTCGATTATGAGTCTGAGCAAGTAAATTTCCTGAAATTAATCTATGAGAAAGCACATAACCTATATATGCATAGTATATGAGAGTATATACTTTCAGATACGAGCATAAATGCAGAAATTGGACTAGGAGAACACTCACTGAAAAAGTGTATTAATTGTCTTAATAATGCTGAGTGAAAAAAGCACTATAAAAGTACGAATTATTCATTTTTCTTTAAGGTAATTATGAATGGATATATACAGCAGCGAGCCGGGAGCTGTTAAAAAAGAAATTCGACCAAATAACATGAAGCAAATTAAACATAAATATTGATTGTCGAAAAAGTCTATTCGTATTTTGTCAATAGATTTCGTTACAGTCGTATATCTCGAGTGCTACCAATCACAAAGTGTCATACCATAGAGTGTTGGGAGGGTGAGATTTTAATCTTCATTTCAAAAAAATTAAATTCGGAGAAGTTGAAAAAAAGTTTCAGCTGTTCAAAAATGAGTGAAGATAATGAAGAAATTCGGTGTTTTGAAATTTTTTTTAAAAAGGGGAAGAATGCCACGCAAGCCACCAATAAAATTTGTGAAGTTTACGGTGAAGATTCTGTATCAGTTCGTGTAGCACAACAATGGTTCGCTCGCTCCCGTTCTGGAAATTTCGATATGAAAGATGCATCTCGCTCTGATCGACCTATCGTTGAAAAAGTCGATGAAATTATGGAAACGATTCGCCAGGACCGTCACATAAGCAGTCATGACATCGCTAAGGAACCTAACATTCATCATGAAACGGTTTTGAACCATTTAAAAAAGGCTGGCTACAAACAGAAGCTCGATGTTTGGGTACCACATGAAATGTCTATGAAAAATTTAATGAACCGAATTAGCATCTGCGATTCTTTGTTGAAACGAAATGAAATCGAACCATTTCTGAAGCGAATTGTAACAGGAGACGCAAAGTGAATCAAACACGACTATAAAGTGCGAAAAAGATCATGGTCCAAGCGTGGTGAAGCTCAACAAACAGTAGCAAGGATTGACCCTCGAAAGGTTACGCTGAGTGTTTGATGAGATTGGAAAGGAATCATCAACTATGAGCTGCTCCAGCCTGGCCAAACAATTGATTCTACATTTTACTGCGAACAACTGATGAAATTGAAGCAAACAATCAAAAAAACGGCCAGAACTGATTAACAAAAAGGGTTTCGTCTTCCATCTGGACAACGCTAGACCAAACACATCTTCGACGACTCCGCAAAACTAGGAGAGTTTGGCTGGGAAGTTTTGATGCATTCACCATATAGCGCTGATCTTGTACCATCGGATTGCCATTTGTTTCGGACAATGTAGGACTCCCTTAATGGAGTAAAATTGGCTTCAGGAGAAGCCTGAGAAAATTACTTGTCGCAGTTTTTCGCCGAGAAACTAGAGAAGTTTTACGCTGATGGAATAATTTCTCTGACGGAAAAATATTATATATGTACATATTTGGTTCATTAAAGCAGATAACAAATATAAAAAAAATAATTTGAAGTCTGATTAGAAAGACGAAAAGACTTTTTCGACTACCCCGTATCATAAAACGGCTGAAAATGAGGTATAGAAACACGTGAATTTCAAAACTCCTTTCGTCTATACTGTTTGCAGAGCAAGCATTGAACAACTTCCCCCACAAATACTAACTTCACCTGCCGAAATTCCGGCAAAAAAAATCTTTAAATCGCGTCATTTTCAGAAATTTTAAGAAAACACAAGAACATGATTTTTACAAAAAAATTAACTTCGGTTGCACCGATACCATAATGACTTTCACAAAATATTCCCTACCAGAACTTGATGTTGTTTAACAAATGCACAAATTTTCCATACAAGCTCTTAATTCCGAACGTTCAGTTTGTATGACAGCTATATGCTCCTTTAGTTCAACTTATGCCGTTTTTCGGTGATCGCACCATTTGCATAGATAAAACTTCTGCCAAATGTCGAGAAGATATCTCGACACATCAAAAAGTTTCTCATACAAGGATTTGATTGCGATCCTTCAGATTGCTTGACAGTTACGTATATGCTACAGTGGTCCGATATATGGCTAAATCAATTTAGTTCGTCACGCTGACCTTTTATGAGATTATATTTCTAACCTCGAGAGCTATCACTCCTAGCACCTCATGGCACCTTTTAACCTTTACTTATACGGCCATATTATAAATGTTGCTGCTTACACACAATACGTAACAATAGGAAAACTGAAGAGCGTTTGCTGGCACTTAAAAGCCATCACTATTTATATATGTGTGAGTGTGGAAATATTCTGAGATGCCAAGTTCGAGAGAACACGCTTCCAACCGACCAACTGTAAGTACCACAGTAGCTCTAATTACTTGAATATGGTAGCCTAAATAACGGCAAGCGAGTAAGAGCTATATTTCTATTTGAATAGTTGTTATTGTGGGCTTCTACTGCTGTTGATGTCAATGAAAGTTATTACAGCCATATTCCACTGTGTTCAGCTTTGTTTATACACAAGCGCTGGGAAACAATATACAAACAAAAGCAATCAAGAAATAGCCCTTGGCAACTCCCAGGAATTGAATGCATTCAGGCGTTCATTAGAAGCAAAGCAAGCCTCGAGCCCTTCAAGTGTGCGCATAAAACACCTGTCTGATCCAGGCTTATAATTGAGATTTCAAACACGTGCTTACATAGGCTGACTTATAAATTTGGTGCCCCTCCAAGTAGGCTTTATTCAAATGAGTATGTGTATGTATGTAGCCAATGACTTGCGAAACAATAAATTTAGGCAATGTGTACGCCCACATTAAGTGGTGAACACAGAGGCAAATGTTTACAACAAAATGGTAGATTACCACGAAAACCGATTACAAGTTGGTGAGGGAGAGTGGAGGCCTTTGAATTATAGCAACCAGAATGAAAGGCAAGTGCAATGCAATTGATTGCTTTGCCGACGACATGAGGTAAATGACCAGTGGGCGCTGCCTATCGGCCAGGCACACGAACGAAGCGGAAATAGTCGCGGAATCAATTGCGCTCACCAAATGCACGCAGTCGCTGCTGAACCTCCTTTGCCTAGGGCATTGCGTGGTTTGCATTAAAAGCCGAATAACGGCGCTTAAAGCGCCAAACCAAACATTATGACTCAAGCGATGTTGCGTGAGGTGCTTGTGTATAAACATTCATAAGGAAATCGAGGGTTAATGTACGCAATAAATTCATTTCTATGACTTTTAGTGTTGCAATTAGAAATTACACTTTCTTCCTGCTTTGTGTGACTTTTGCATTTTTCGCCTGCTTTTAGTGGAATAAGTTAGATTGGACTCCAGAAAGTGATGACGAATCGACGACGCTCAAGCAATGCGCCTTAAAGGCATATTTAATTTATTTAATTGAACGAAAGGGTGGCTCAAATTGCAGCATTCGCTTCGCTGTGAGCGCTTAGCTTCGATAAGTGCTGAGAAAAGCTGCAAATACCAAACTATCATCGTTCGCAAAATAACTCTTCATCACTCTTTAACAATTTCACCTCACCCCTTAGAATTATACCAGCAATAAGGATATACCATAAGTAGACAGCAGCACGGATTTTCTATAAAAATTTAATGAAATTTGCACTGCTTAATCGCACAGCCGGGGCAAACAGAAAGTGTGCTGATGGAAAAAGTTCAGAGCAAAATGTAGGCTATGCAATAAAAATAACGGCGAATCACAAAAAAATAAAAAAGTAAAGTGCGAATGTGTCTCGTTGTAGCTGCCAGATCTAAATAAAGTGTTAACCAAGCAGTAGCTGCCGCAATAAGTCAGCAAAGCCCCAACGATTACCTCCACAACAATTCCGCCATCACCGTCCCATCTTCGGCAAGCGCCGTTGCGCTGCTTTTTTCCCAAATACAATTTTACAACATTTCCACTACATTGTGGCGCTGCTGTGCAGTCTTGCCACCTCGCCAGCCGGCGCCGACAGCAATGCGAAAATCGATCGGGTCGGTTTTATTCGCCGCTCCCTTTTTTATGCTCCTCTAACTCTTATGGCCATATAGTGGTTATAGTTGTTGCATTTGTTGTTTTTGCAGACCTTTGCGCCGAGCAACTCCGTGAAATTATGTGCTTGCACTACTTTCCGCCGCGTGTGCGGATGTTATGCACTTGCCACACGTCGCCGCACAGTGCAACATTGCAAGTGCGCGCGCTCTTTCTCCTCCATTTTGTGCGAGAGTTTTGTTGCATTGTCGCACTTTAACCGTACGATTATGTACAGATGTCAAGTGGATTGTACGCGCTCCGCTTTGTGCAGGCTTGTTTGGCGTTTTCTTTAATTTCAGTGTTGCAATTATGATAGATCGCCGACACACTTGCTACACAAAACCCAACCGCGGCAGCCGTGTCAAGATAATAATTACGATTGCTTACTCAACGCGGCTGGTGGCAGGAAGCTTTCTTCCCACTCCTTCGTTGCTGTTGGAATTGGGTGCTTTGATGATTGCGCTTGAAATATAAGTTCACACTCGTCCCCAAGTAAAATGCTAACTGCATTTATACTCTTTCATTAGGAGCATTCTGGTATACTTTAGCCACTTTTGAGCTGATGATTCAACTAAATAAAGCTCGCTACACTTATAATTTATAAAGTATGTACTACTCTTCGCTTTCATGCTCCTGGATTATAGTAATCAAAAAAAATTGAGGACGAAGATATCAGCGCTCAGTTTGCAACTTAATTAATGGTCTTGATCTGCTTAAAGTTGACTCTATTAATATATCCAAATATTATACCGCTATACGAGGCTCAAAAAGTTTCGCATATTTGGTGTTTCCAAACAAACTGTTTATTCATTCATGAATATGTAATTTCCCCCAAATATTTTGTAGTCGAAAAAGTCTTTTCGTAATTTGTCAATGGATGTCGTTGCAGTCGTCAATATATTCCAGGGCTACCAATCACATACATGTGACACAATAGTGTTGGAACAGAAAAGGTACGGTGAGATATTAAGCTTTATCTAACAATGCGGAAAAAAAGTTACAGCTGTTCAAAAATTAGAGAAAAATAATGAAGAAATTTGCTATATTTTGAAACTTTTGTAGAAAAAGGTGAAGAATGCCACGCCAGCCACCAATGAAATTTGTGAAATTTTCGAATACGATGTCGTATCAGTTCATGTAGCACAACAATGGTTCGCTCGCTTACGATGTGGAAATTTTGATATGAAAGATGCACCTCGCTCTGGTCGATCCAACGTTGAAAAAGTCGATGAAATTACGGAAAAGATTGCCCAGAACCATTACATAAGCAGCCATGACATCGCTAAGGAACCTAACATTCATCATCAAACGGTTTTGAATCATTTAAAAAAGGCTGGCTACAAAAAGAAGCTCGATGTTTGGCTACCATATGAATTGTCTGTCAAAACTTGAATGGACCGAATTAACATCTGCGATTCTTTGCTGAAATGAAATGAAATCGAACCATTTCTGAAGCGAATGGTAACAGGAGACGAAAAGTGACTCAAATTCGACAATAATATGCGAAAACGATCATGGTCCGAGCGTGGTGAAGCTCAGCAAACGGTTGCAAGTATTGACGCCTCGAAAGGTTACACTGAGTGTTTGATCGGAAAGGAATCATCCACTATGAGCTGCTCCAGCCTGGTCGAACAATTGATTCAACATTTTACTGTCAACAACTGATGAGATTGAAGCAAGCAATCGAAAAAAACAGGCAGAACTAATCAACAGAAAGTGCTTCGTCTTTCATCAGGACAACGCTAGACCACACACATCTTTGATGACTCGGCAAAGCAGGGAGAGTTTGGCTGGGAAGTATGCAATGCATCAATCACTATATAGCTCTGACTTTGCACTATCGGATTGCCATTTGTTTCGGTCAATGTAGCACTCCCTTAATGGAGTAAAGTTGGCTTCAGGAGTAGCCTGTGAAAATTACTACTCGCAGTTTTTCGCCGAGAAAACAGAAAAGTTTTGTACTGATGTTATAATGTCTCTGGCGGAAAAGTGGCAAAGAGTGGTCGACCAAAATGGTACATATTGGGTTCATTAAAGTTCATTATAAATATAAAAAATAAGTAAAAGTTTGATTAGAAATGCGAAAAGACTTTTCCGACTACCCAATACTTTTAAGCAGCTCTTTCGAATATCTTAATTATATAGGAATTTGTTTTTCAACTCGTAGGCTCCAAAAATCGTTTCTTAGTATATCATCATGCCACCGATCATGACAGAGCATGCGTTTAAAGTTGATAATATTTGAAAAGGACTGTGCACTTTGTGATCCAAACGTCATAAATATGAGCTGCATATCATAACTGAAGTCGAACTCATTCACATAAATTAGTCTTTAGCCTCTCAATCGATATTTATTCCCAACAACAGGTTATATTTGAGGTAATTCCTGCTATTACTGTCTGATCTGCTGTAAGATTCATTCCGTGGTATGAATGCGCTTTGCGAGTTTATATGAGGGTTTAATAAATTAAGCACTAGTACCAACCTTAACGAACTTCCGTTGTATGAAATTGAAACACATTTTTCGCAGTTTAACACAGACAGTTTTCTCATTAATTTATTTGCATTGCTCCACCCGCAGGCGTTTTATAATCACCAGGCATTCCACTTGCAGCAGCGCCTGTCTGCTTCACTCTTGCTACATATGTATTGTATATTTGTTGCTAATACTCAAGTGTTTGGGTTAGTGAAATATAAAAATAAAGTAATCATTAAAGTAGTTGCACTAGAAGCGCAGATAATGCGAGTATTACACACATACACACAAATGGAAGCGGCTTATCGCTTAAACACTTAGCTAATACAACATTAATGAGATTTGTACATAATTAATATGAAATGCATTTACAGTACTTATTTCATCCAAAATCGCCTACCAAATTCCATATTTAGTCGAAGTAATTGCGCTTCAATGCAAACATAATTACGTGCACCGAAGCACCGCAAGCCAAATTGAAACTCATATGTATACATATATGGTATATATTTAAATGTGTGCACTAAAGCAATTGGTCAATTTGGTTTAATGGTCTGCTGTCTTGCCGCTTTTGTTGCTATTATTTGATGCGGGCATTTGTCTTATTATAAATATTTGCTTGTATTAATTTTTGTTCTTTGCTTCCAACTTGACATTTTAATTACATTTGTATATATTTACAGTCATCAGATTCAATTACTTCACTTATTAAATATTTCCAAATAATTATTTGTGGCTTTGCCGGGGCAAAGCAGAAGCTGTCATTATAACCTTAGATGTGCGTAAAGAGGTCTTAGCAATGGCTGCTGTTTCTAAATGATTTTGGAGGAGTATTTCGGTTGTTCATAGATGGTCAAAGTGAATCTATCTCCGGACTTCACAATGAAGCTTTAAATCTAGCTGACATACTTTTAAAACTATAGATGAGGCGCTATAGTCCAAGAAGCGGAATGAACCATAAATACAAAGCCGCAAATAAGTAGGTATATTCGATTTTAACTTACGAAGTCCTTGATTCAACCAAAAAATTATTTTATTTTCGAGATCGGGAAGGAAAGTATCCGAGTCTCGATCGCTTTTCAATACTAAATATCTTTACACCTAAATTCACGATCAAGCTTGATCTGGATTGGTACAAAGAAACTGCAAGGGCAAAGCGAATCGATAAGTACGTTTTTCCTAGATTATCATAACCTTTTTTTAAACTTTATGTAAATTTTGATCTCCATACGCCATTCATTTATGATCTCTGTGAATAAGGTTGTGTTTGGCAACTATTTTTTAAAAAGCAAAAAGTTTGCCATTACAGCTATGAAATCGTTGAAAATGCTTTAAAAGTGTTTTGGGGAGTACTTACTTTATACAAGCACGAGTATTACAGTGTCACAAATCTGTAAGTGAAGATCGTGAATTCATCGAAAACTTGCCTCACATTATTTGTCCGTCGACTTCTATTTTAATGATGATAACATCGAGAGATTTGAAAAAAAGTGCTTGTGAATCATCGTGTTGCCATCAGAAAGATGACAGAGGATCTTAACAACTCATTTTGGTTAAAGTTTCGAGTATAAAGCCTACCATTGCTCGATTTGTACCAAACGTCCTGAATGCGCCGTTTCATTCTGCCATGATTAGGATCGACTTTTTGACTAAATACGAAACGAGAGGTCAGTCTCCGCATTCGGCAGTTACTTTTTCTATTTCTTTGAATAAAAAATTAGCTTCGGGAATGCGCCTTGAACCTATTGACTTAATACATAAAATCACCAGGCAAACTTGCAGCAAATAGAATTTGCTTTTTTTTGTAGAAATTGAAGGAATTCGACTTTCGAATGAGAAAAAATGTTTATTCAATTGAAATCAGTAAGCGAAAGTTCGAAAGAAAAATAACAAGCAGAGACAGCAGCCATTGTAGTAGTGTATTTAATGCATTTTTCATTCTAATTTTAGATGAAAGCAGAAGTTCGGTGCTAGTTGAAGAGTCAAAAGGGAATTATTTTCCATTGATTAACAAAATAAAGCAAAACTGCACTCAAGGCTCTGAAAATTGAATCTGAATATTGGCTTACTTACAATGCTTTTGATATTTTTTTTTTTTTTTGAAAGTTACTTTTGGATCTAATATACATAACAAGTTTGCGCTGCTTTTTGCTTACATTTACTATATACTTGTATTGAGTTATATATTATGTAATAGTTTTTATGTAATTTACAGTATTTTCAACAACCAAACTTCTCTGCGTGTCTTTCGCTTAATTGCATGCAATTTCTACTGAACAAATCAATTTATTGCTAGCACAAAGTATTTCACAAACCTTAACTTTAACTTAACCGTATGCAAGTTAGCCACTATAGTTGAATGCAATGTTGCGTATACGCCACGCCGACCACAAAGTCAGCGCAAGACTCTTTAACACACTCGCTGGCATGCATGCAACTGCAAGACTTGCAGTTTCTCTCCTTCTTCTTACACACTTTTATTTGCTTTGCACTAACTTATGTTTAGTTTGTCTTTGGTTAACTGTACTTATGCTATTTTGTGTTTTATTGACTTTCGTTATTACGCACGCTTGTGCGTGTGTGCCGATGCAGGCATGTCTTAGTGTTGGTGTGTGGCTAATTTGTTGCGTTTATGCTCGGTCGGTGCTCAGTAGTAATTGACATTTTATTGTTAGTATTGTGACGGCGGTCAGCAGGCGCAGACTGGAGAGGAAATTACCCAAAGGATGTAACCGAACGGCCGAACCACGTACTGGAAAGAGAGAATCGAAGGAAAAAGAAGAAGAAGATTATTAGTTAGTAAATTTAGTTATAAATATCGCTCGCTTGGCTGCTTAAGAAACCATTGCCAGCGGAAGTGATGTTGCAACGCCAACTATTTGGCTGACTTTCATGCGGCCCCCGAGTTTGGCTGCCTGTCTCGCGCGGAGACACCGTCAGCATTTCAAGTGTTGAGCAATCAACTGCGGATGTAAGCAGCTGCTACCAACGGCAACAACAACAGTATGCGCCAACAGCATTGGCATTGGCAATAAATGCAGTTTTCGGACGCTGCGGTCAACCATAAATACACACTCACGTCTGTAAGGGCTGTAAGGGCCGAGTGGTCGGCTGGTGGGCAATGTGTGTGTGTGTGTGTGTGACGTGATTGCACTGGGCACTCAGCGATGCCGCACACGTACTGTGCCGTTACTGGCAACGTCGGAGTTCGTAGCTCGTAGGACAGAATGTTGGCAGTGAATATGAATGGCGGCAACATTGAAATTCAAGCCAGTGCCGCAACATAAGACATAGACAGGACATTGAGGAGCAAGCAAACGAATCGCACAGATGGTGGTGATGGAAAGCTGCGCAGCGCGCGTGTTCGTTCAATGCAATTTCGTCGAAATTGTGACGCATTAAATTGAATTTTTCGGGCCCGAGAAGTTAATGCAGTTTTTGATTTCGAGCCGAAAGGAAATCGAAACACGAAAGAGCTATGTATGTTTAAGCGCTTTTGGAATTTACTGCGCATAATAAGAGAAAGTCGCTCTTGTTGCAATTTTTGTTGTATTTCACTATAATTCTTCTTTCATTAGAACTTCGAGTGAATAATTGAATTATCAATTTAAGAGCGTTAATTTTGCATTTGCCTCCTTTTTTCATATACAAACGCTGAGGAGGCAGGTTCAAATAGAAGCTGAGTTTGCCCAAAACTCAAATTGGCACCAGGTGTCATGTGCATGCTTCAAGACCTCACCAAACTCAGTGCGAAGTCATTTGAACTAAGTCTCGAAATCGAAATGAAATAATCGTCTCTATCTAAAGGCTTTTGGAAACCGACCGATTTTAAAATTTTTTCTATGAATTCACAAAAGAGTTCAACTTAATTATTAGACACTTGCGAAATTGAGTTTGGTTCAAGTAAAATGTTCGCTTAAATCGAGTTCGATAAATGCCAAAGTGGGTCACTGAAAACGTTTTCAAGTCAATCAAAATTTTTCTCAGTTCTGCAATTCAGCGCCTTGTCAATCAGTCTCCGCTGACCGATTTGTACACCATAAGCCACTACAGGAAAGCAAGTCACTATATTTAATAAACAATTTGATATTCACGACTCGCGCTGGACTTTTAAAATGCACTAAATTGAAATTTGTTAAGCTGTTTTCCAGTTTATTTAAGTTTATCGCGCTTTCAACTTACCTAGGAGCATTGCCTCTCGGTTGTCAATAATGCCGCGCCGTCGCTGTAACACGCTCTCCTTGTCGCCGCTCCACAGCACCGGCGATATGCTGGCCAGGCATTTTACGCGCATTTCGCCGTCCTGAAAGTGACGTCCATCAACTGTCAACTCAAGGCCGAGCATTGACGTTATGAGGCCATGTTTGTGCACGGTGTCATTGTAGGCTACCAGATAGCTGTCGTCGACCACCTGAAATGCATAGAACAAACACACGTCACACTCATATCAAAGCATGAGCGCAAACAACGGCACGAGTATGCAGGTGGTGGCACCTGGGTGCCCGCAGCCCGTTTCCGTCCCGCTAAAGTGAGTCAAACGGTAAATAAAAATGTTGATTGAGCGTTTGCCCACGCGAGGTATAAGCAAATGAAAATCGTTGCTCGTCTCGTGGACACACTGAATGGCGGAGCTAAGCGGCTGTGTGTTGCAATGACGCAACACGAGTGATTTTTATTTTTAATTAAACGCTGCTAGCCCACTAATGGCCATGCAAAACCCGACGTTGACAAAACAGCGTTTAAAAATGTGTCACGGCTCAACGGGTGAAAGTGTTGGCACCAATGACAGCTGTCGCCGGTGATTGGCAATTGCGGAAGGCAGAGCTTCGGCTCGCATTTTGATAGAGTATGGGGTTAAGCAATTTATGTGCAGCTGGGACATCTAACGGCATCGGATAATTGAAGAGCTTTTAATTTATATTTTTTGTTAAATTTTATGAAAATAAATTATGAAACAGTTTAAGCTATTTGGCGTTTAGAATCAAGCTATTTAGGATTTGAGAATTTTAAAGTGTTTATGTTACCAAATAAATGCTGGCAGTTTAAAGAAGAGTTTAAGTTTTTATTTTCAGTTTTGATTTTTAGGATTGCTGACGATTTGTGCATAATTTAGGAATATATTGTAGAAATAATCCATTTATATGATTTTATGATGACCAGAGTGGATCATTTTCGAAAGCGGAGAAAGTGATGAAACAACAACAAACACAAGTAAGAAATGCTAAGAATCAGACTCAGGGTAGTATCTTAAGATGTAAAATGGCAACAAGCGGATCGGAATGTAAGCAATTCTGTATATACTTTAGTCGAAATCGGTAGGATGGGTTCCGAGATATGTGATTTACCCGAAAAGTGGGCGTTGCCACGCCTATTGTCAAATTTTTTCGTAGGCTATTAATTTTGAACAGTACCGTTATATGGCGAGTGAGCAGCAGGGTTATTCTGATTTCGTTCGTTTTCAGACTGTCCGTAGAAGTTCTTATGATATTTGCTCTGTTCAAATTTGGTTGTTACAGCTTTCGTAGTTTAGGAGATATGTACACAAATGGATGATTTCTCATCCCACTATAATTTTTTCCCTCACTCTCATTTTCAAAGCCGACTTCACTGACCCAATTACGTATGGTACTATTATTTTGTATGATAATTATTTATAATTTTAACATTTCATTTATTTGTAATTTGTTTAAAAATATGTCGCCAATTATAGAATCTCTAATTACACACAACAACAACACTCACAATATTTCAATTTTCTCTTTCTATTACCATTTACCAACACAAAGCTCAGATAAACGCGTTCCCTTGTTGCCAACCAAAAACAGACGTTTACTTTGTTAACGAACTCAGATTTTACGTTATAACTGTAAGTCAGTGCAGCTTTGACATTTACACAACCGCAGATGATAGCAGCGTGTGGAAACAACTCACATGGCCAACCATTATTCCTGCCATATATCATGTACAAGTATGTATAACTATGTATGTCTAAAACAAAAAACAAATGCAGCAACCGCAAAGGTTCATTTTATTCTTTTGCCCATTTTGAATAACTGTTTTTAAAATATGTATATTTGCTTTTGGATTGCGGGAAGGCATAGGTTTCGTCAAATCGTCTGCGCCAAACGAGGTTCGACTGGATGAAAGCTGCAGCTTGGTCATATATAGTACATAGATGTATGTACATATGTATATGCTCTATCCACTTCAGCCGCTTGTGTTGATTTATCATTTGTCGAGTTCCTTATTTGGGGATTGGGGATCGGCATGGCGTAAGGAGTCAAGCTCGTTAGCTAAAACAGCTGCTTCGGCTGGGAAATTAGGAGTTCAGCAGTTCTTCCAGCCGGAATGAAGCGATCGGTGGCTGTTTCGATCACCGTCCGAAGGAATGGGTAAAGCGGTGAAGGTGTTCTCAGTAAAGTCTGTGAAGCTGACCCAGTTAGCTTTGTTAAAGTTAGCGAAGGTGCGGTTGTCCACAGAAATAAAGTCGGGAGGTGTTAAGGGGAGTTAAGAATACATCAGCCAAAGAACGTGAAAATAATCGCATATGCGGATGATCTCATAGAGGTAAAATATCTGGATGACCTGTGGATCAAATTCAATGGTAGCATAGATAACCTGCGTCAATGGTTTGCTACCATGAGTTTAGAGTAGGCTGAGCAAAAAAGGAAAGACTTGCTCAAAAGCAGAAGGAAGGTGGAAGATAGGGTATCATCCAGTAAAGCGAACCGTCTGTAGGTGTAAAAAAAGGAGAGAACCAACGCATCACAATGTGGCATCAACGGTGGCTAGCTCAACCAAAAGACAGTGGGTTCACAAACTAGTCCCGGACATCCTTTAGTGGATAAGGTGGATAAACCTAACCCAAATACTGAGTGGACATGGATGCTTTTAAAGCTATCTGTTCTGATTCGATCACAACTTTAGTCCGTACTGCCTGACGTGTACAGAGTGCAGTACAGTAATACTTAATCCTATTATAAAAAAATCAAAGAAGCAATTTAAAATCTTTAGTATCACTTGTAGAATCGAGATCGAAACACACCCTAACAATTTGGCCAA
Organism: Bactrocera tryoni; assembly: GCF_016617805.1. NCBI lineage: Eukaryota > Metazoa > Arthropoda > Insecta > Diptera > Tephritidae > Bactrocera > Bactrocera tryoni. The sequence continues at coordinate 87,052,267 of NC_052499.1, forward strand.
ACATCTGTCACGAGGGGCATATTATTATTATTTATTTTACATGAAATTTTGTTTACTCTATTTCTTGCATATTCTCAAGCACATTGTGTCTCCCTCTCGTCCTCTCTCGAGAAGACTAGCGCCCTTTGCATATTCCTGCCGACAAATCTTCTCCTGTCATCAGCATCTGGAAATTGGCTTGAGCGCGCCCGGCGCCCGCAAAGCACACGCCAGTCTTACCGGCATTGACACAGAGACAATTTTCTTTCATAAATATTTAAAGAGTAAAGTACCGCAATGGGTTTTCACCAATTTTCCAGACATTTTAGCAGCACAGCAAGACGTTGCCAGTCTGCACAGCGTTGAACCCGTTACGGCGGGAGACCGACAACGTCAAACCAAGCAGCGCGGTGATAATCTCCTGGACTGACTTGCTCTCATTGCCTATCTGCGCTGTCGCGTGTGTTCTTGTTGTTGTGCACAGCAGTTTTAATTTTTCTTATTGTTAGAATTTAGTGCTCCATTTGCAGGATATATTTGCATTCATGCCAAACTACTCGGCCAAGCTCCAAGCCAAGCCTTTCTCGCATCTTCACACACAACCACAAACACAAGCACACACTCACATACGAAACAAATTAAGCAATGCACAGCCGAAGACTTAGAGAATTAGTGGCATGAAAACAAATCGAGTCCATAAAATACCCACACATGGCGCTCTGTGCTGCAAACCTCAATGTCTTCCGTGGGCCAGGCGGGCGCTGAGTTTCTGCCAAACAACAAATGTGGCTGCTGCTTTAATGCGAAGTGCAAGTTGCAAGATGCAAGATGCAAGAAGCACTCAACAAAATGAAATCTGCGCCCATTCACATTCGCCTCGCCTCAGTGTGTTTGTGTTTGTGTGTGTGTTTGCGCTCCCTTATATTCGCAGGCGCACGTGTGTGGCAAGTAAACGAGTGGCGGAATGAAAAGGCGATGCGGAAGTATTCATTCTCGAGTTGAATGCGATTTTCAGTGTAAATAAAATCTTAGCGAATCGCACTGTGTAAACACTGGAATGTATGCTGACAGTCAAACCGTTGAGTGTTATGGTGTTTGCGGCATGCCACCGTAACAGAAAGGCATTGTGCCACATCAAATGCAATCTCAACGTCTGCAGGTGTTGCACGGTGTTTATATATTGGTATGGTTTTGCTCTCAACTGGCTTTTACAGGGTACTGTCGGACTTTATACTACTTTTTATAATCTAAACACTTCCGAAGAGAATATGCTCAAGGTGCAGGTTTAGCTTTAAATACACGAAAATTCCACCAAGTGGTTGAAATTGCATGGCAACAACATAACAGCATTCATATTTGGTTGTTGCAAGTTTGTTCATTTCAAATGCGGCGTTTTCAAACTTGATTTTCACCGCAGATTTTTGAACAACTTTAAAAAATTTTTATTTTCCAAGCAGTTTCTTAAATATAGCAACATTTTTATTCCCCACCGTATATGTAAATTCCTCAACAAGCCGCTTTTATGTTGCATGCTACATGATGCACACTTTAACATTCCGTTAACTTCACAATCGCATGTCTCACCATTTCCTCCTACAACCAACTGTTAAGATATGACGTGCTGAGCATACAAATGAAGCAAAGAGTTCTTATGAAGAGGTATATAGGTCATCGGAATAAATTTCTTAAGACCGCTTAACTAAAGCCTGCATATGGCATTATACATATGTCAGCATATGTATACAGGTATGTATATTCAAAAGCGGTTATTATTTAATTACAAAAAATCACAGGTGGCTCACTCACTCACTCAATGTATGATATATCCATGTAAATCGTTGCAATTACATGGATTTATCATACATTGAGTCAAAAAAGCACCCGAAAATTGTAATTAAATTCCCCGTGTAGATGATTTTTCAAACAAATACATTTTTCTGTTAATTAATAAGTTGGTAGGACTGTCCTTAATTAATATGCCAAATATGAGCGCGATCTGTCAATCAGTTTGTTTACAGCAGCTGCTTAAGTTGGTACACATCAGTAGGGCGTTGAGATTTTTACAATAGATAAAGATATCTGAAATTTTATTTCTCTAACCAAATTTCGTGTGCGAAATCGTTGCGAATGTTGGAAAAAGCTAGTGGTGATTCAGTTTTATCAAAAACGCTAGCCTACGAGTGGTACAAAGCCTTCAAAGACGGTCGAGAAATCGTTGAAAATCGCCTCGTTCTGAACGACTTTCGACCCCTTCAACTGATGAAAATATTAAAAAGGTGCGGGATATGGTGAACATCAGGAAATTGAAAATCGTCAGGCAAGTGTTAAAGAGATGGCAAGAGAGCGTCTCTCGAGAGTCCGTTCGAATGATTTTGGTGGATATTTTGAGTATGAAACTATGCTCAACTAAAGCCGAATTTTTTTCCAAAAAGTGTACCGTAAACAGGTCTCATTAGACATGCTTGATGGTGCGAATTCCGATCTCACATTCATGGAGAGTATTTTGACTACCGATGTGACATGGGTTCATCGTCGGAATGAAGGGCCGTATTGAGGGCTTTGCGTTAGAACATCCGTCGAAATCATTCACCATTAACCAGATTTGGCACCGTTTGTTTTTTCTTGTTCCCCGAACTAAAATTGCCACTCCATGTAATCAATTTTCTGTCGATCTTACATAAAACATCTCTAAAGGTGCTGAAATGAAGGAGGCGTTAGGGTTAAAGAAGGGTTAAAAAAAGACTTTTTTGCGAATTTATTTCTTGTATATGGGTTGAGTAATTTTATTCGGACTTTTTGTGTATTATTGAGCACACTTTTGACAATATAGTACTTTTTTGCAATATTAAAGCATAAGCCGGTAACAGAGATTCCCCCAGAACCTCTTGGGAAAAAACAACAATTTGCTTGTTCACAATAACTCGGCTGTAAATTATCCGAATATAAAAATCAAAGAAAAACTAGTAAAAATATAAACAAATCTTCCCCCATCGTTCTCTGATATATATATTTTTTTTAATTTACAAATTTTTGGCGACCATTTACAGTAAAAACTGCTATATCCCTAATCTCTCCCTGAAGGCCATCCCAAAAAGTTCTTATGAAAAGTGTTTCGAGGACTGGAAAAATCGTTGGCATAGCTGTAGTACATCTGCTGAATATGAAGGCAACAAAATGAATATTGATGAATAATATTTTGCGTTTTACTTAGAATTTCCGGGTACTTTTTTGTCGCAATGTATATCTCGAAAAAAGTCTGCACAGTGCTCAAAAAATTCAGTTTAGTCTAATTTGGCAGGAAAATGTTGACATATTTAATGTGTTGGGTTTACCATTCATTGAGAGGAGTTAATTGTTAAACCCTAATTGTATTCATCGTACCATACAATAAAGCATTTAACTAATTGCGAAACAAATAACAAAAAAAAATTTGTATTAAAGTGTTAACGAATGAAAGAAAGAAACAGTTTGTGCTCTTAGTCGCTAGAGTGTTTACTTAGCTTGCAATGAACACATTACTGCACGAAAATTTATTAAAGATCTATATAAGCGTGCTACCATAAAGCCCATTTACTCAAAGCGATTTTAGAAATAAAAAGCAAAAAACCATTCTGGTAATCTACTGATTCTACACATGAATCAGACGAGTTAAACTGTTCCATTTTTCTTGACCACAAGTATTTCTGTATACTTATTACTCATTTCAGTAATATTGCTGTGGGTGAATTGCCGCCTGAACGAAGCTCTTCCACATTTTGCTTTAATTTGAATTTTTTAATAAAAAACTAGAAGTACCTACGTGGTTGATAGGGGTCTTCTGGGAAATGTCTGCATTCATGGGTATATTTGCATGTTCCTACACATGTACCAAAGCAGTGTATTTTACACATGACCATCACATGCGAGCAAAGAAACTACCAATTTGTACTGTTTCCCCATTTCATATTTCTCTGCTTGTTCTTGTTTTTGGTTTTGTGAGCCATGCAAATAGTTAAATGATGGTTTTGCGCTGAATGGCTGCATGCTTATCTGCATGAATGCCTACCGACTTGTGACTGCAGCCCCAATACGCAAGCGAGCGGTAGGAATTGGTCTGGGGGTTAGGCTGGGAAGGAGTGAAGAAGTGAATGAACGAATGCGAAATAAGCAAATACATTGACTTCAATTTCGGGTTAGTAAATTTAGTTTTCAGACATGCAAATGGGCGGCTATCAGCGGGAATTCAAATGCAAACTCGTGGCTACATTGGTAGCGGTGCTCATTCGGGGCATGCACATGCCAAAATGGGTTAGAATACTCGTATAAATATGTGATGGGCACTCACACATGCTTGCTGAGGCGTAAGCGTACACGAGCGACAAAAGTAAACAAACAAGAGAGCGTGTCTAATCGTACTCATTGATTTTTTGCTAACATTTAGTGCATATGGCTGCGTGGTTTACATAGCACCGCATGTGTAAGGGAAACGCACGTGGGGCCCATTTGAAGCGCAAGCCACTGCGGTGGATATCATGCCCCAATCATATAAGTAAGCGGTAGTTTTTTGATATATGAATAGTTCTACTAAATGGTATTTTTGGAAATTCATAACCGAATAGATTTGCAAATGCTATTGAATGACATTTTTACCCGCATTCATCCACTCATAGCTACGTAAGTGCCTATGTATGCATGTGTTGGATAAAAATTTGGCAAAATTTCATGCAATTTCGGTTAGATTGAATGTGGCTGATGCCTTGCAACCCAATAGCACACAAGTGCTGAAGCCATATGCACACATTAGCACACGCATATATTTCTCAGCAGACACTGCAGCTTGGCAGCTTGTGGCGCCATGGGCAAAACGGAAACCAGCACACTTATGGCTTTATGACGCAGGTGTTGCATGAATGCATTCATAACCATGTTTCGTATCCCACTTGCAAATTGACAGCAGCAGCAGCACTAATGTCTGTCGACTACATGCCGGAGATTTGCTTCATTACAACCCTTAGCCACAATGTTACGCATACGACCTGTTGTACCTGCAGTGCCAATCTTACGTATGTGTGAACTGCCTGTGCTGCATTTGACCTCAGTGTGTTTTTGTTGCACAAACAGACTCAGCCACTAAATACCCATTTAAATGGTAAGCAAACGCTCAGCTGCCTCTCGGAGCAAAGTCAATGACTAAGAAAGGCAACGCAAATGTAAATTAAACTACAACCAGGGACTTAAAGGTGGCTGCAGAAGGTGAGCAAATGTTGGCGGTGATTTGCATAGAAATTGCTTTTGCAGTTGGTGAAGTTGGCTAAAGGGGAGAGAGTGGCGCTACGAAAGTATAATTGAATGAGAATCTTGCCACTGATCGCTGTTGAGCTGTCGCACACATTGACATATGGGCGCAAACGGCAGTTTGTGGGAAAATATTCATAGGCACCATAGTTAGAAAGCTTCAAGCTAGTACATGCAATTGTCATTAACCTAAGAAAGCTGGGCTTGGCTTCTAATTCTTGAAAATAAGGAAAGGACTTCGCTTAACAGCTACATTTTTATAGCAAAAAGGGCATAAAAATAATATTTTTTTTTGATTTTGACCGATTGTATGACAGCTTTTTTAATTTTCTATTCTGCCTTTAATAACATCCCAACTCTATTAGAGTCACTAAGTTTTATTTTGTTATGTTTGATAAACCTCCACTCATCTCATAATCTTCGGAACAAAATATCAATAATTCAGTGATTTTTGGAGTCAAAATTGGGAACATACTCTCACCCATACCTGCTAGGTTATTTGTATGTCAACGCCAAGAAGGAGAAATATTTTTATAATTTATTAGGTAGTCGAAAAAGCCTTTTCGTATTTTGTCAATAGATGTCGTTGCAGTCGTATATCTCCAGTGCTACCAATCACATTTTTTCATACATCTACGATTATTTGCTGAAACGAAATGAAATCGAACCATTTCTGAGACGAAAAGTGGATCAAATATGACATATTGTGTGGAAAAGATCATGGTCTAAACGTGGAAAAGCTGAACAAATGGTTGCAAAACAAGGTTTGACGCCTCGAAAGGTTATGCTGAGTGTTTGATGGGATTGGAAAGGAATCATCCACATTGAGCTGCTCCAGCCTAGACGAATGATTGATTCTACATTTTACTTTCAACAACTGATGAGCTTGAAGCAATCAATCGAAAAAAGGCCAGAACTGATCAACAGAAAGTGCTTTGTTTTCCATCAGGACAACGCTAGACCACACACATCTTTGATGACTCGGCAAAAGCTGGGAGAGCTTGGCTGAGAAGTTTTAATGCATTCACCATATAGCCTTGACTTTGCACCATCGGACTACCATTTTTTCGGTCGATGCAGAACTCCTTTAATGGAGTAAAGTTGGCCTGAAGAGAAGCCTTTGAAAATTAATTGTCGCAGTTTTTCGCCGAGAAACCAGAAAAGCTTTACATTGATGGATTAATGTCTCTAGCAAGAAGTGGTCGACCAAAATAGCACATATTTGGTTCATTAAAGTTCATTATAAATATAAAAAATAAGTAGAAGTTTGATTAGAAATACGAAAAGTCTTTTTCGACTACCAATATTTCATAGAAGAATATTTAGCAGAAAATACAGAGATTTTCAGCAAATGAATTAATAAAAATTTTTGAAATTTCATAATATTTGATATTTTCCAAATCTTTTAATAACATTTACTGCTAACTGTATTAATTAAAACATATTGAGGTGAAAAAGAAATAATAACACCAAATAAGTTACTTACATATATACAATCGAAGAGTAACGGTTATTAGTAAATACAAATATTGGATAAAATAATTTAATTAAGACGTAGTAAAGACAAATGCAAATGCTTTAAATTTGTGAGGGCTTACAAGGATGAATGAACCACGGCATTGTAGTATCTGGCGCCACATATACAGATAGCTGAGTTCAGAACACACACACACATACTATAAAACCGCTTAATAAGTAACGAATGGCATTTGAGAAAATATGCATGAAATGTACGTATATGTATATATATGTATATATGTGTGTGTAATTTTCGATAATTCAATGTTCATATGTGCTTTAGTCTGTAACTGACAAGTTATTACTCAACCAAATTGCATTTGATTACAAATATTTGCATAAATTCTTGGTGAATGCACAAACAAATCTTTCCATTGCAAGCGAAGAGTTGAGAACTCGAACGTGTTATACTATTTGCGAAGACACATGTATGTCTGCACTTTTCATATTTATGTTTGTTTGCATTGGATTCAGCACCTGACTAAATAAATTCAACATTACCGTTATTTTGCATTTACAATGATGAAGTGACAATTTAATTAAAAAGCACAACGCTGCAATATTTGCTCCTCATTCACTTTGAAAAGCCGGAAAGCGCTGTGCACGAAGCGTATTACCGTTATGCTGTCTGTTGGCTGTTGATTGCCGTCTATTGTCTACGTATACAGGCGGTCCGCTTGAAGGCGAGACACGCCAACACAGCTCAGCTTAGTCAACAGTCTGGAATTTATATATTTTTTGGTGGTTTGAGGTTATGTGTCAAATAAACGTTTCTAGGGTTACTAACATACATTAAGTTTCCAGAATGTCATGTCGTTTATGTCAGGCAAGTTGTCGGTGAAGACACTTACTCAATTGAAACTAAGGAAAAACGTTAACTTCGATTGCCATAGCTATAATACCTTACACAGGCACATTTCTCATAGCAAGTACTTATACGTTCTGTCGCTTCTTTCCAGCCACGATGTTTGATATATTAACCTTCAAATTGAATTAGGAAAACTGAACAAGAAAAAAACGTTTTACATACAGTTAGCATACATATAATTTATAATTATGCCAGAAACATTAAATTCCACCTCCTGGAAGGTATGGGAGAGCCTTATGAAAAACCGTGTGAAAATTGTTGAAATCCCATATCGCGGAACCCGACTAACCGATTTCAACAAAATTTAGTACGTGGCATTCCTCTTACAATTTAAGGCGCACTGTGAAAATGAAATCGGACAACAACCACGCCTACTTCCCATATAGCACAATTTTAAATTTCACTTGATTCTTTCACTTTCCGGTACACAAATCGAGAAATAATCAGTATTACGCACTATAATTCCTTTACAGTATTCCACCTTATGAGCAAAAATTGTCCAAATCCAATCAAAAATGTTCAAGCCCATAGGTACCGAATATATGGACCCCAATATCTATAGTTGACTTTTGACCGAAAATATCGGTAAATATGTCAGATATGCAACTGAAATTTAGAGAGAATACTTTCCCGATAATAGTAATGCTGTAAATCAAAAATGGGTTAGATCGGATCAATATTCTCTGAGACCCCATATACCGAATATAAAGATGTTTGAGCTTCCAGGTGACTTTATACTAGATATATCGGCCAAAATTTATGTTATAACAATGAAAATTACAGCATTTGTTTTACTTATAACTGTATGTCTTTGACCTAAAATAGGTACAATTGGGCGAAAACTTGACCTAGACCCCTTATAACTAATATCAAGATTTCCGAACACCCGGTTGAATTTACTCCATATTATTGGTGTATGTGAGGTACATCCAACAAATCTTATGCCGAATGGAGTATATGTATATACATATATTGCTTAGACTCCGATCCTTTGGTTGACGTTTTACATTTTAAGGTATTTCTCTGGCTTTGGTTATTGCAAGTTACAAGAGTATAAAATGTTCTGTTACACCCGAACATAGACCTTTCTTACTTGTTTGAAATAGTTTTTAATTGGTGCCCTATCGAAGACGGAAGATCGAAAAGAGCACTTCGGCTAATTTTACTGTTTTATTGTCAAAAGGTTAAAAATTCAGTTCAAATAAGGCGAAAATTATGTGATGTGTGCGTAGCAGATGTGCTAACAGAACGCCAATAGGAAAATTTCGAACTTAAGAATTCACGACGTCTTGAAGCCGATGTGGAGAAAATAAAGTCGTCGGTCGATGCAAGTCGTAGAATAACATCTAGAGAGATTACTAAAAAATTAAATTTATCTAACGTCAACGTTCACAAGCACATACAACGTCTAGGGTTAATATCGAAGATTGACACATGGGTTACTGGCAACGAAAACGAGGTTGTTTTCAAGAATGTAAAATGAACGACATCATGATCTAAAAAGGATAAACCACTTCGAAAGCCGATAGTCACTAAACAAGATTAAGTTGTCTGCTTGCTGGGATTTCATTTATTTTAAGCCTGCTGATCAGCTGCACAAATTGGGTGATGCACTCAAACAGAAGAGGTCAGAATTGATCTGTAGAAAAGGTGTAATATTCCACCAAGGCAATGCGAGATCTCATAAAAGTTTGATGACACGCCAAAAGCTTTTGAAGCTAAAATGGGGTATGCTGCCATAACCACCATTTTCACCGGACTTGGCAGCTTTAGGACTCTTAGTTATTGCGATTTGAGCCAAATTTCTTGGGGAGGAGAGCCTTCTCTTCAAATTAGGACGTCAAAAACCACTTTTTGTTGCAAGAGTCACACATTTTATGAGCCGGGAATCAATCGCTTGCTTGAAAGATGGCAAGAAGTGTGGTATGAATTGGAGGGTATATAATTTCATAAATTGCTTTACGCAATTCAAAAATATGTGCATAAACTGCAGTAAAATAAACGAAGTTACTTACGGCCCACAGTGGCACCGCTCCATACATTTCTGGGAAAAAAATAGAAGGAGTGGTCGTACAACAATGAAACTTTGCAAAAACACTTCTCTGGACTAAATTAAGAAATTTTGAAAAAATCTTGGAAAACCGCCCACTGCCACACCCACCTCCCATATAACTGCAATTGCCAAAATATTTATTTTTGGACCTAGGGACTTGAAATTCGGGACACTCCTTAATTGAGTTCTCCTGATGAAAAAAAAATTAAACTTAAACGCAAAGTGACGTTATTTATACCTTTACCTTGATAAAATCCAATATAATATGCAATATTTTAATTGAATATGTAACCGGCGAAAAATTGTGTTAGTTTTTATTTGTAATATTATGCAAGCACCATATCTTTAACAATGGGATCAAGTTCTAAGGAAATTTTGTTCGAATGACGCCTTAAGCTACTTATGTAAGGATCCGAAGTTATAAGAAGTCTGTTGAAGACATCAGTATTTGTGGAAATTAAAATCGATGTTACTAAAAGGGACGGTAATTGGCGGTTGTTTTTTTTTTTGTTTTAATTGAAAGTACAGACTCGGAACTTTCATTTTTTTATAGTGAGAGGGCTATCAAGGCAAAGCACATAAAGTTTTTTTCCATCAAAAATGAAAATTTGATATTTTTTAGTATAATTTTTGAAAAATTATAAAAATTAGCTTACTTTGCCAATTTCAATAAATTTTTTTTTATAAACAAATAGGTGCTATATTTTCACTAAAAAATAAAAGAAAAGCCATAGCCATAAACTTACACACAAAAAAATTCTTGATTTGGACAATAATTTTAATCTGATTTTATTGAATAACTTTCCGTCGACTTCTGTTAGTTTTTTTAACTATAAAATTTCACTTTTTATAAAAAACTTTGTTGAATTTTTCTTATCCAAATATTTCTTTACAAAACAAAATCATTAAAGTTTTGAAATTGGAAACTGGAAAAATCCTATTTTTTCCGCCGAAATGCCACTGTGCGGCCCACAAATGCTACTATGGTAATATCTGCACTATTATACCCTGTTAAGGGTATCAATACATAACACATAACAGATGTTTAGAGAGTTCGGAAAGGCAGTATAAAAATCTAGACTTAGTCTAATACTACTACGTGCCACTACACTACGAAGAAAACTTGGTGAGGATTATCTAGTCCTTACTTCAACATCACTTTTTTAACCCTAAGCAGGCAAGTTTTTTTAAATTATACCAACTGTAAAGAGAATACGCAACGCTTCACTGAAGTGGGTAGGAACAAATTAATGCAAATTGAATAAAGACCGCTCTGCCAAACATGTAAGGCGCCGTGGCGGATGGCATTCGCTGGCAGTGCGATCACATGCTCACTACTTTAATGACATCACGTTCATCATGTAAATGAATAAATTTAATTAGTCAACTGCTGCGCACAACCACATACGTGTGTCACATGACTGCGCCGCGCATGTCAGCTTCCTTTGAACCGAAATTTAATGGAATTTGAAAAAATTAAATTGTCTCAACAGCCAACGGCAATTGCCGACGCAAACGACGCGAAACCCCAAATACTGTCGAAGCGCTGCAAATGCGGACAACCAACAAGCGGCAACCACCAACAACGGAAGTGACTATTATTTATGCAGATACATTGTCGCAAAGCCTTGCCGTGACGCTCGAGATAAAGATGAAATTTATCACATTAGCAGACATTGTAGTACACTCTGCGGTGCTGCACGAACCAATACTCTTACAGCAGCCAAATTAATTGCCATGCTGTGAGTACTCGTACGGGGTAGTAAGGGCGAAAGCGAATCAGCACCGACCCAACGTGCTGTAGTTTTTATTCAAGAGGAACTGGGTTTTACTAGAACTTGATGGCCTAAATAAAACCTCTTAGTGTTTCCAGCGCATCTGTTCTCTGATTGTCCATATTTCCTTCATGAGACTTTCCTCGTCCTTTATAGCGTGAACGACCAGTTGAAAAAGTGATTTGAAATTTTATTAAAATAAATTAAGGCGAGAATGACAGGAAAATTAACGGAAAAAATTATTGAGTCACTGTTATTAGCAGTCATTCTTCTTAATTGACTTATTAAAAGTACACGCACTTCTTATCCAACCGTTCTGGAAAGCGCATGTGATCCATTCAACCGCCGCGAACTATCACTCCGCTATTAAGGCACTGCAAGTCATCGACCAAACACCACCGTTGGCATTTCCAGTAGCACTACTCAGTCACAAGACCTCTAATATGAAGGCACATATGTATGTACTGTACAAGTAAGGCGTCTATCTACTTACTTTATGTCTAAGATAAACGATCAAATGTCTCTGCCCCACAATAAGGCGGTTGCCAGTCACCTTCTAGGTAATTTGTAATGAATCTAATGCTGGAACTTAGTCGAGCACGTGAGCCGGCACATGCCGGAGTGCCTGATTGTTGTGCAGAAGCTTGTTTCATTTGCAATATGTGTTGTATTGCTGCAAGCCGCTGCAAGTGAAATGCGTGTTGCATGCAAATGGCGCTCATTAATTTCCAGCGGTAATGGCATGTGAGGCTCTATTTGATGTGCATATTTATTTATGCGGCTTTATTAAGATGTCTTACATGCCCAGGGCAACATTGCGATCTTCCTTGGGCTACAACAAACTTAAACTCACACATATGAACAATATACACAACACACATTCAAGTTATGCATTATTGCCACCGATTTGCAAGACATTAGTTAGCTTTTCTTACTATGTGGAGAGGTAATTTGCATATCAAAAGTCGGAAGATTTGTGAATATAACATAATATATTATGTTTGTTATTGTTTTGCCACGCTGCACTCAGTTGAGAATCCTCCACATTTCCTTAGGTTACTTGCTTTATTGATATTTTTCACATCTTAACAAGTGTTCTTTGACTAATTTGAGAAATTCTAATAAATCTTGAAGCAAAATTACACACAGCACTTTGCGCTTCAGAGCAAATTCAAAATATAAATAACAATACAGCAAAAGCAATTGCATTTATATTTCTAACTGCACACATTAAAGGGCACAAACGGCGCCTTCTTATACCTAAAAGTTGTAAAATACTCTAGTAAAGGAAAGTAAAAATAACCTTCATACCATAAATAACCTTCAGATTAAGTGGCAACTCAAGTTTTCCAAACTTCCATACTAAAAATGTGTATATTAGGCTTCTTAGTTCTTTATTAAATATATTTAAATATACTAGGTCACTTTGGACCCGAACTGCTCCATTTAAACTTCGCGCGACTCGATATTTTTTCTTCCTAATTTGGTACAACCTCTTTATATTGGTGTGAATTTTGATCTTGAGGGAACACTTCTCCAGCCTGCTGAATGGCAGTGAAAGATAGTGAACCCGGTTCCCCAATCGATGACGATGGAGCGAACGTTCCGTTGCCCTACCATGAACAAGTTACAATTACCCGTCTGAAGAACAACAAAGCGGCGGGGGACGCTGAATTGCCGGCCGAGCTATTCAAACAAGGCGGTGAAGAACTGATAAGGAGAATGCATCGGTTTTTTTGTAGAACATGGTCGGATGAAAGCATGCCCGATGATTGAAATCGAAGTGTGGTCTTCCCAATCCACAAAAAGGGAGACCCCACAATCTGCGCCAACTACCGTGGGATAAGCCTCCTCAACATCGCATATAAGGTTCTATCGAGCGTATTGTGTGAAAGATTAAAGCCCACCTTCAACAAACTGATTGGACCTTATCAGTGTGGCTTTAGGCCTGGTAAATCAAGAACTGACCAGGTATTCACTATGCGCCAAATCTTGGAAAATATCCGTGCTGCTTTTGACAGGAGCTGCCTTTATGCCGCGTTTCCTGAATTTGGTAACACCGCAAAACAAAAGCTTTGACAAGATCGGGAAGCACCTCTCCGAGCCGTTCGGTATCAAACGATGTTTGAGACAAGGTGACTCTCTTTCATGTGACTTCTTTAATCTACTCTTGGAGAAAATAATACGCGCTGCAGAATATCGCATTCGATGGAACAAGGAGCTGTATGAAATATACGACAACATTGGCAGAAGGAGGCAGAGCAAGAGGAAGATCTCCACTCCGTTGGAAAGACCAGGAGGAGAAGCAAAAAGGAAAACCGAGTAGCGCGCTGTTGTAAACTCCCCAATAAAGAAGAAGAAGAACTTTGATCTCCGTATGTCAATAATGATAAAATCGAATAAGTTAAATAAACAGTGTTTAAAAAGCGCCGTGTTGGCATCAGAGAAATACAGCGGATGCGGAAATCTCCAATAGATGAACTCTACTCATTTTGGCTAATGTTTTCGATATGAGGCGGATCAATGCTTGACTCATACTAAAATACCTGAACTTTTTGCAAAAACGTCGTCAAGCAGAGCGCGCAAAAGAGATGCTTGACAACGTAGGTAAGGACTCTACATCCATAAAACACATCATTAGTGGTGACGGAATGTGTATAAATATTATGGCGAAACTGCCGGAGAATCGAGTGAAGAGTGCTTTAATTATGCAACTTCAAACCTAAGTTTGGACAGTATATTATGATAAGGAGGTCCATGCGTTTTATTGGCCTAATAGTACATAGTTTTGGTGTTCACAAGTCTCATAAAGTTATAAGTTAACATAGCATTGATAATTGTATGAAATCCAAGAACAATTTTTTTAAACAAGTGTAAAAATTTATAATTTTACGATTTTACGATGCTTTACGACGGGTTGTGAGTACCCCTAGGTATACTTAAAATCTCCTTTGAGATCAAATAGATCTTTATCATGAGTGTAATCGTTAGTATATTTAACAAGAACGATGCGCATAAGAAATTGTAAGCAACATTCTTTTGGGTTTTAAGAATTATCTCGTTAAAATTTAATAAAAGAAAGCCTTCTCCGATCGCCATATCTCTGTTCGCTACTAACGGGCGATACAAGAGAGCTTGGGAAATGCCATCTTCAGTGCTTCAGTGCTATTAGGAATCATCCTAATCAGTGTAGTTTCTTCACAAAAATGGTGTAGGATAAGACGAAATATAATTTTTAATTTTTTTTTATCTGGAATAATATCAGCTGCAAGTTTATTTTTCAAGCAATGTTCAGCTTTGGGAAGGCTTCTGCGAAATTAAATACTTACAGACACTTGAATAAAAGTTATCTTATGGTTGACTTCTATATGGCTTCTAAAACAGGTTTCCACCAGCTCATGTTTGCGGATATATTTATGAATTAGAAATGTATGTACAACATTCTTTTATTGTGCGCTTCGATTGGACAATAAATTTAATTTTCTCCTAGGTAAATTCAAATACAAACGAGACAAGGAATAACGTTAAAAAATATTGACAATTACATGCAGTTATAATGAATGACCCATCCACAACTCACGGCGAAATTGTGCAATTGAATTTAACAATGTAAATGATGGCTGAGTACAGTAGAATTACTTGTGAGCGACCAAGAGACATTGGTATGAGTAAAAGTTAAATGTGAAAGAAAGGAAAACTAAGCGCCATAAATTGGCTGAAGGAGGAGGCAGAGTGGAATGCAGAAAACCAGCAATCGGAATGGAAATGCAATGAAGTATGAAACAAATGAATGAACAACATTTGAACAAAAGAAAAGTGCTGCACATTAATAGGCAAAGTACAGATAAAGGCAAAACAAAGAGCAAAAATGAAATACGAAGCATGAGAACGGAGGAACAACGAGAACCATTACAAAGCGTGCGAGTCTAAGGTAAAAAGCGAACGAACCGGTGCAGCCATCTGTCGCAATTTAAGTGGAACAATTGTAAAAATTGCAAACATTGTTTTGTTTGGCTTAAAAGTTTGATTGGCCGACATAAAGTAGACTGCAGAGGCCGTCGCCACATCAATTGCAAATTGAAAAGTGAACAGTGCAGAGTGAAGAATAAAAGATAAAAAACCTGACACGAAACCAAATACAAAGAATAAAATAAGAATTTAATAAAAATAAAATTGAAGACAATCAATGAACTTCCGCAGGATTATGAGTAACGAGAGAACTTTTTAAAACGCAACCAGCAGCTAAGAGGAAATTGGTTTATGCGCGCTCGCAGCGCATGCAGCTGCCTGCGAGAGCTTTGTTGTGCGAGTACACGTGAACAAGTTGAGCAATGGCTTAAGCTTAAGGAAGACAAAGGTAGAACAAGCACTTGATTTCCTGGTGAAATCAGTCATGGTGATGAAATTATTGCGATGATAAGACTATGTCAGTAGAGACTGCCAGGAAGAGTTGATCAACTCAACTTTGTGAGGTCATTTTGTTCAATTTACTCACTTTGGTAGGTAAATGTATAAAAAAACTTAAGCCGATATGCATTATTCACTGATAACTACAAGTATAAGCTGAAACGGTTTTTAGTTCAATACTCAAAATATTTAAATATTTGAATATATAGAAATACAAGAACCAGTAGAAGATGGCTCAGTCTGCTATCAAAACGATAGCCCTTTTTTTTGAAAAATACTTACCGGTTGATCGTTAATCAACCACTGCAATCGTGATGCTGGATGTGACTTTCCCGATGTGCAGTTCAACGCTAAGGTGTCACCTATTTGGTACTGATTTTGTTGGCCTCGGATATGCGGACCATCGCGGGGCAAAACTGCAAGGTGAAATTAAAAGAGTTTGATAAATTAAATGTTATTAAAGTCCATAATATATATTATTAAATTAAATATTGATTCAAAATAAGACAAATAAGTAAGACATATTTTGTTTTCAAATCGTATCAATTGTGTCGGATATATTGGGTATTCGCAAACTATTTTTGTATTTTGTCAATAGATGTAGTTGCAATCGTCGATATGCGGTGCTACCAACACATTGTTAGAAAGATGAGGCTTTAAGCTTCATTTAACCAAAAAACACAGCTGTTCAAAAATGAGTGAAAACAGTGAAGAAATTCGCCATATTTTGAAATTTTTGTATAAAAAAGGGAAGAATACCACGCAAGCCACCAATGAAATGTGTGAAGTTTACGGAAACGATGCTGTATCAGTTCATATAGCACAATAATGGTTCGCTCGCTTCCGTTCTGGAAATTTTGATGTGAAAGATGCACCTCACTCTGGTCGATCCAACGTTGAAAAAGTCGATGAAATTATGGAAAAGATTGACCAGGAGCGTCACATAAGCAGCCATAACATCGCTAAGAAACTTAACATTCATCATCAAACGGTTTTGAGCCATTTAAAAAAGGCTGGCTTCATAACAAAGCTCGATGTTTGGGTACCACATGAGTTGTCTGTGAAAAATTTAAAGGACCGAATTAACATCTGCGACTCTTTGCTGAAACGAAATGAAATCCAACCATTTCTGAAGCGAATGGTAATAGGAGACGCAAAGTGCCTCAAATACGACAATAATGTGCGAAAACGATCATGGTCTAAACGTGAAGAAGCTCAACAAATGGTCGCAAAGCCAGGATTGACGCCTCGAAAGGTTACGCTGAGTGTTTGCTGGGATTGGAACTAAAAGCCTGGAGCCTGCACGAACGATTGATTCTACATTTTACTGTCAACAACTGATGAGATTGAAGCATGACCTGGTCTACTATCAGGATAACGCTAGACCACAAACATCTTTGATGACTCGTCAAACTGGCCTCCATATACCCTTGACCTTGCACCATCGGACTACCATTTGTTTCGGTCAATTCAGAACTCCTTTAATGGAATAAATTTGGCTTCAAGAGAAGCCTGTGAAAATGACTTGTCGCAGATTTTCGCCAACTGTTTTTTAACTTCACAGCTGATCAATATATGTTTTTTCGCAAATGTGCAAATTACATCGAAAAACACTTTCTTACAAATGAGTTGCAATGCCGTTTTCCCTAGTTTACTATAAGTTTCCGCCAAGCCGCTATGCAAATTATTCTGTAGCCGCGTGTCGAAGTTATTTCCATGTGATCTGAAAAATTACAAGATTTAAAATCAGTGCTGCTCGCAGGTGTCACAGCAACTTAGCGCGCAACCCCCAACCGCCACCCTCAAATGTTTGGTTCAAATCGTATTTCACACGCTTCGACACTTTTCTTCACAGTACATAAATTTGTTGCTTTGGTGAGAAAAAAACTCCGAAGCAACAAATTGAAAATCACATCACGTCTTCAGTGCACACATGTAAGAGGGATTGTGTGAAGGACTACAGTGGTGGCTAAAAGATACGAATGGTAACAGCGTAAGTTTTCTAACATCCAGGAGTTCACTTCTTTCAACAATACAAATTGGATTTTTGTTGAAGCAATTTAAGAGTTTACATGGGTTTCCTCGGGTAAAAAACAATTGCTTCTCAAATAAAAAATGAAATATTTTTTTAGATTTGTTTATTTTTAGAAACATACACCATTAACAAAGAAATTCTGAAATTTTTGGAAAAAAATAACTTAAACTCGGCCATTGCGACACCATTACCGGTGACCCCTCGGAAAAAAGATGAGTCTGCATTGGCAGGATACCTCCTTATAGGATCATTTAAAGTGAAAAAACGCCTTTAAAGACGGCGCACTTAGCCCAGCTAGCTTCGAACGCGCAAATTCTCAAGGCTGTATCTCCGAAACTGTTACTCGAGTAAACTTCTTGTGGAATTTAATAAGACAATAAAAAAATTCGATTTTGTGAAATCCATAAACCCATGTAACCTTTTAAAAAAAGAACTTTGCCAAAACTAAACCAAATACTATAAAGTAAATACTATTTTTTTATATTTTGAAAGTTTAACTATTCAAGAATACGTCCACATGAGGATTTTTCAAAATTCAAATTATTTTCGGAGGTATCGATATTTTGCTGATTTGGCATCTAAGCTGGTTCGGCCGGAATTTAAACTTTTCAAGCTTTTTTCGAAGCTGTCGTTTTCCCAACGATGCCTACGATTTTTCAGGTTCTACTGGATTGATTAACTGAAGTTTTTATAGGGTCTTCTTCATGGACTTTCCTATGTCTGAAAGTATGCATATACCCAAAATTTAAATTTTTAATATTTTTTCTTAAAATCAAAACAGTTAAAGTGATGCAAAAACTGTTTTATTCGGCAGACGCCATTTTGTAACAAAATTTTTCCAACTCTTTCGTAGTTCGAGAAATTGCGACATTATCTAGATTAATATATTGCTAGAATATTTGATATCGTAGGTATGGTCAAGTGCTAAATTTGCGAGGTTCTCACTTTATCCCCTTCTAACCTTTTAAATTTTGAACTTTTTTCCTTTTTGTTTTTATTTTCTGTATTTTTCCAATACTAATAAATGACTTATAAAAAAAATAAAGTGAAAATATTAATTGTCTTTTTTAAGACTATTGTTATTTTTTACAAATAGTTCTTTCTAAGCCAAAAAACAGTCGAAGTCGATCATTAGCAGGTATCGGCTTCAAACAGAATATTTAAATGATTTCCCTTATTTTCTGCTAATTTAATGATTTAATAATTAGAATAATGAATGAATTATTGTATTAGAATCAATCAATATGACCACCACTGTACTTTATGAACGAGTATTCACTGTGCCACCAACCAAGCTCATGAATGAGTGGTTTTCCGTGCATGCTGAATGTAGCACTGCAGTTGTAAAAGAGGTGGACAATTTTCACATAAATATAGATATATACATATATACTAAAGGATATGTATATAACATGCCAACGTGATAAAATTCTCACAAATATTTAGCATTGACAACGATTCATGGATTCATTCATAAATTGAGCTTGATCGCACAACTGGCGTGGCGTATTGGGGAGCACGTGCAACGAATAGACTGTGAACTACGCGACAGGGCGCCGATACGCGATCACACTCCGGTTGCGAATGCTAAGCGTTTTGAACTACACACCAGTCGCCATATGATTACATAAGGAATATATGAATGTGCTTACAGTAAGCCTATTTGTTTCTAGGTTATAATGCCAAGTAGCAAAGCTGCCGGGATCGTGATGATTAAAGTTGCCAGTGAATCATTAGAGGTGAGCAATTTTATTATATTTCGCTGTTTGAGGATATTCACGACATAAATTTAATAAAGAAATATAGTTAAAAGTTGTACATATCTATTGTGGGGACCGTTGAGTCTTGAGTTCACTTGAAATCAAACGCTCATGTATGTAACTTATCAAGTCTTTGCAATCTGTGTTTCAATGAGTTAAGCATTCAGTCTGATTATTTTTGCTAGCCAATTTTACAAAGGAATTCGCCACCATAGTTGTTGAAATGAATCCTGAACACATGCTGAAGACAATATGTCAACAATTGGCGTATGAAGAATGTACTAAGCAACAAATACGTAAGTTTTGGAAACTATGTTGCCAACTGGTTCAAACCACGTCAAGTGGTCCACGAAAATTTCGAAATATCACCGAATTTGAAAATTAGCAGTTCATTAGGAAGGGGACCAGACGCATACCCAGTGATATAAATATTTCGTCAAAATTCTTTTTTTTTGTTAAAGTTATTAAAGGTTGAAATTTAGAGCATAATAAAATTGTAAAATTTTTTTCTCATAAACTACTAGAGATAAATCGCTAACATTTTGTGAAGTCAAAGAAAATGGTTGTGCTATATTATAGATATTTTTTCAAGATCCATGTGTTTAAATAATAATAGTTTACATAATTTTTTGTTAAACAATTAAAATTTTCAAAGTGTTCTTCGCGCTAAAAAAATCGAAAAGTATGTGACACAACGCAGAAAATATTCACCTTTAATAATCTGAAAAAAAAATTTTATTCATTCATACTATTCCACAGGTATTGAATTTTTTGTCTCCTTACCGCTCTTAAAACGTATGGCACATCGATCGTTGCGTAACACACAGCGAATGCGCTAATGCTTTTCTTGCAGCACAGATGTCGGGAGCCAATGAGCGCACTGCGCAACGGTGGATGTGCCACTTCGGAGCTCTCAAATTCGTTGAAATTTCCATGCAAACGTGCCGATTTTCCATGCATTCAAATTCATTCTATTCAGGCATTAACTAATAATTCTCATTAAGAACATAAGTTCTGTTCAAACAATGCAGTTATAGATAATACTTATAATGACAACATTAAAGGTGGAGAAAGTGTATTTAAGCAGAAATTACTTGCAGATTCGCAAAAGATGTGATTACTTTTAATAAGTATAAATGTGTATTTAGTAATTCAATGGCTAAGTATGAGTATGAATGAATTCCGTAATGAATTTTACACTCATTTTGTGAAAATTATAATTTCAGTTATTTAATAAGAGACAATTTTAATCGTTTTGTACTCGCAAGCACCTGAAATTACCGAATTTGAGGTATTCTTCAGTTTCCGAACAACAATTATCGATTTTGATCTATTAAATGGTGAAAAAGCATACAAGTATCCATATGCTATTAGCATAACACCTGAATTGCATAAGCGGTAACCTGTAACCAGTCTCTAGTCTCTATTTGAGACATTTTGAGGCAAAGTCTCAATTTGAGACTAGTTAATATTCACTAAACAGTCTCTAGCGTTAGTCTCAAAATATTGAGACCTGGTAGTTAGCTGGTCACAAAACTAAAAAGAACTCTTGTCTGCCATTTTGAATATACTGAATAGAGATCATCATAAATATTAATCGATTGTCGTTTCTTTATATTTTGTAAGCAACTCAAACACGAAAAGGTTAAAAATAAATCAATTTTACATAAATTTCGTAAATATTATGAAACAAAGTCAACATATATTTTTATTTTCATTGATAATTATGTTTTTTGACTATGTTATAGAAAATTTAATATTTGTTAACGACATATTTATTTTCATTCAAGTGTAAAAACATCTCTGAATAATGAAATGTAATAGATTTTGTGATTGTCACTTACAGAATAGCAATATCATCTCAAGTCTCAAAAATTGTCTCTAACTTAAAATCTCAAATTTAGAGACTTGAGACTGTCTCAAGTTACAGAATCGCACGGTTAGTCTCTATTTATATTGCTCTTTGTTTATATTTATGCTTTGATTTCGATCACAATACCTCTAGGCGAGTCGATTAAGCTCTTCTGTCGGGAACTTTCAAACAGAGGTGGCAGCCACCAAGCAGATGGATTTCTCTGAAGTCGGCCGGTTTTAGAGAGGTATGCATTCACTCCGAAAGCGGAACTGCTATACAAGACTTAAGCTCGCTGAGAGTGAGTTCAAAGCTAGTCAAGGAGTGCATAACCTCACTAGCAGTAGCTGCAAGCTACTTTCATGTTAAACTTGTATAGGTGCCTGGTCAAGCGGAATTGACAAAAAATGTAAAGCCGATAAGCTAACAAGAACAGGCACTCATACTCACATTCCAGCAGGATGGAAACTAGCAGGTGCGCTGGACTAATGGGCATCGCGCGAACTCAGCAAGAGCTGGCCAGCAACCAGCACTAATAGGATTGGAACGTAAAAGATCCATTGAACTCCTGATTCTTAGCAATGCCCATATCGCCACAATGATAGGCATCCTAACTGGACACCCATTGGCACGCACACGTTGAGGCTAAATATTTTGGAGCATTAAACTTGTCAAAGTTGCAAGAAGTATCCATAAGTATCAAGATACTTTCTCCGCCGCTAGCCAGCTAAACTAAGACTGAAACATCGCGGTTGCTTTGATATTAGCCGCCACAATAAATTTGTGGCAGGCTCTAGACGTTTTGTCAATATGCGACGGTCATACATACTGAGGAGTTCCGTTCATCACAATGAACAAGCAGGTTTAGCAATCCAAGTGAGATTATTCGTGGCTTTACTAGAAACAAGACTGTTTGCCTAACCTAGTCTAACCCGTGATTGATGGTATATTACCACAAATTTTTTCTGTATTTCTAAACTACTACTATTCATATCTATATAGTTCCAAAAGTATAAAATTTTCGGTTGCTTCCGAACTTAACCTGCCTTACTTTTCTCTTAAAACTATTACGTAAGTAATCTGATTAATAACTTTACTTTCCTTCAATTTTAACGTAACTATTAATAGTTGTAGGACTTGTTATTATTTTACACTTTTGATCGGGAATGTTTTCCCGCTTGTCAGTCAACATTTTGCCGCATTAATACACTTGAAATAAAAAACAAGGTTTAAACAAATACTTGAATGAGTATATAAATAGAGCTTTGCAAACACACACACACGCCTACTTGCCGGTTTTAACAGGGAAACCTGTGGCGATTTCACACTCACATTCACACTCGTGCGCCAACTGTTGAGTGCGAAAAATCGCGTCGGATAAAATCTGATAATATTGACTTTTGAAGCACTCGCATATCTCGCAAAGTGCACTCTTACATTAACCGCAAATCCTTGCGTGATAACACAGCAGCCGCACACCGCATCCCCTGCGCCGCAAAGCACTTGTCGACCCACTTCCTCGCTTGCGCTGCAGATTTCCGGAGCTTAACAGTACTGCCGCTGACCGTTAATGGGTCGCGGCGGTCGCCGGCGTCCATAGGAGTGTGTGAAAAGTCACTTGAAAATCGCAGACAAAAAACCGACATCCGCATAAATGAACTGAATGCAAATAATAATGCGCGAAAAGCAAAAAAGTTAAGCCGAATGCAAATTAAGTGACCGCACCGCACTGAGAGCGCATTGCCATGTAGGTGTGTGTGTGCGACGAAGCACATTAAAACCCGCAAAAAGTAGCACAGATTATAAATACACGCTGCGACATTGCTCATGCTGAGTGATTTACCATGAACAGTTTCGTAAGCAAAACTGGAGCCTTCTAGCGAATTTCTCTGCAATTCAAATTTAGCCGAATTTAATTTATCTTTGGCGTTGATTAGTTGAATGAACGGAACACGTTAGTATCATGCGCTATCCCACTCTTTGAATGAATAATATCTGTGATATTGACCTAAGTTGTGGAAATTTTCTTGCAGACTTCTTATCCTTATTATCCATAGTAAATTGTTCGACGGAATCATTTTCTTCTTTTGAGTTTTGAAGGATGTCTTCTCGAGCGCTAAACAAAAGTCTGACTAAAGTCTATTTTTTAATTTTTTTTTAGCAAAATCCAAGATTTTTCTTTCATTTTCGGCCAGCACGAAACTGCTAATATTGGGTTAAACACATTTTAAGCACTATCCTCTCGATTAGGGTCTAAATCTCTAAGCAAGCTTATATTGGTCATAAAATAAGCCTTAGTTCATTAATTTGTGCAATTCCTGTCCTTTCCTCCAATTAGAAACTATACTTCGTGCTCTACGATCAGGAATAGAAGAATTTCTGAAACTCATTCTATATAATTCAGTAAATAATGTTTGGTATTCAAATACTTTGGCCCGCAATAGGAACCTCTTGCCGAGGTTCAAAATACTTTTATTGTTTCCCAAATATTCTCCATTATGATCAAGACATTGTAGTTTTCAGTTGAGAAAATTTCACAGAATGAATTCTTAAATTCTCTCTCCTAAATTTGGGTTGAAATCATTGTACCTAAATGTGTATATTAAGTTTATTAAGAGAGATCTTGTTTATTTTGAAAAAAAAATGCTGCCGTATATTAGAAGAGATATCCGATAGAACTTCTATCGATCTCTGGGATATCTATTGTCAAAGCAATTGAACTGATATTCAAAAAACGGTATTTCAAGCGTTGATGTTGTGATTGAAAAGCCTGACATATGGATGCCTACAGATATTTAATTAGCCCTAACTTACAAAAGGGTGCGTGTTTCATTGAAATCGGTTGACCTGAGATATGGTTTTTGGTCCATAAGTGGGCGACGCCACGCCCATTTTCAATTTTTAAAAACAGCTTCCGTGCAGCTTCCTTCTGCCATTTCTTCCGTAAAATTTAGTGTTTCTGACGCTATTTGTTAGTCGGTTAACGCACTTTTAGTGATTTTCAACATAACCTTTCTATGGGAGGTGGACGTGATTATTATCCGATTTCTTCCATTTTTGAACTGTATATGGAAATGCTTGATGGAAACGACTCTATAGAGTTTGGTTGACATAGCTATAGTAGTTTCCGAGATATATACAAAAAACTTAGTACGGGGCGAGGCCACGCCCACTTTTCCAAAAAAAAGTACGTCCAAATATGCCCCTCCCTAATGCGATCCTTTGTGCCAAATTTCACTTTAATATCTTTATTTATGGCTTAGTTATGACAGTTTATAGGTTTTCGGTTTCCGCCATTTTGTGGGCGTGACAGTGGGCCGATTTTGCCCATCTTCGAACTTAACCTTCTTATGGAGCCAAGAAATAAAAAAAAAGATTGAAAAAAGATTGAAAAGTCTGACACATGGATGCCTACATATATTTAATTAGCCCTTACTTGCAAAAGGCGCATGTATAAATCTGAAAGCTGTCAGATCATTAGTTTGCGAATTGTATCATTTTGAGCAAAGCAACTTTTGTTATTATAAAAACATGGTTAAAAACGAGTTTCCCAAGTTTCCGGACATTACCTTCGAAAATTAAACCATTAAAACAGTCCACAAAATAATTTTGGATGACCGTAGAGCAACGAATATTTCAGTATGAGAAAGCTCTGTGCAAAGTGGGTGCCACGCAAGCTCACTTTAGACCAAAAACAATGACGATTTGTTTATTCAAAGCAGTTTTTGGAGATGTGCAAACGAAATAAACTCGAGTTTTTGCGCCGATATGTGATAACGAATGAAACATCCATCCATCCTCCATCGTTCCACTCCGAAGTCCAATCGACAGTCATCCTTGTTGACTGAGCAAAAGGTTGGAAAAAGGTAACAGTATATATGCTGGCAAAATTATTGTGTCTGTATTTTGGAATGAAATAATTTTTATTGACTATCTTGAAAAAGGAAGTACCATCAACAGCGACAACTACATTTTATATAGCACTTTGGAAAGTTTGAAGAACGAAAGCCCCGAAAAATGACCTCATTTGAAAATAAAAGAAATAGCCGTTTCACCAAGACAATGCAACACGTCACAAGTCAATGAAAACGATGGGCTTTAATTGCTTCCGATTCCACCGTATAATCCAGATGTGGCCCTGAGCAACTATTTCCTGTTCTCAGACCTCAAACTAATGCTCGCTTGGAGGAAAACATTTTCGCCGAATGAAGAGGTGAATGCCGAAGCTGAGGACTATTTTGAAGCAAAGCGCAAATCGTACTAAAAAAAGGTATAGAAAAGTTGGAGGATCGCTATAATCAGAAACCGCCGATATCGGACCACTACAACATAAGAGCTGTCATACAAACTGAAACATCGAAACCAAGTTCTTTTAAGGAATCTTTTACGTTTGTGAAGGGTGTTAAGCGATAGTTTCGGTGAAACTGAAGTACACGTTTTTTCCTGGATAGTTATTTCCTTTTATTTGATATAAGGAACAACGTTGTATGTTATAGAAGGTAGTGGGATCGTGTTGCGTGATCAAACATCTTTCCAATAAACGAAGAAGCACTCCATATGACATTAGAGTTCCATAACTGGAATGGATCCTTCTGTCATCTTCATTAATAATTAATTTTTGCAGTGCGGGTTTTCCGATTTTAAGCGATAATCCCAACTTCATCGTCTCTTCATACCAAACATTTACCGAATAAAAACTTGATGCCCTTTCCCCCAACCAAACCGGGTAAGAAGACAACGCCGAATTCGAATTTATGTCGAATTCTAAGTTTGTCTGTATGTTTGCAAAAAAGTGAATTTCTCTTTTACACAAACTCAAGCCAAACAGTTATGTGCCAGCATGTACCAATATTTATATGTATGTATGTGTGAGCAAATGCGAATATATGGAGCAGTGGCTGGTGGCTGGTGGCTGGTGGCTGGTGGCAGCTGCATAAATTTTAAAGTAAACTTTGGCGCAATCAACCAAATGCACCGCTGCACAGATTGCCCCAGCATCTTTGCCAACTTTTGCTTTTATTCCTCCGTTTTGCATTTTTGTATTTGTCTTGCAAATTGTTTGGCATATTTCTTCTTCTTCTTTGTTGCTTGCTGAAAAATTTCCTAAAATCGCATCGATACTCTCGGTTAGTTGCACTAAATTGTTGTTACTTGAAGTGAATAAACAAATGCACAACGCACCCACACATATACACGTATACACGCCCACATTCACACACAAGCCATGAAGTAATAAATATGTATGAGTGGATACTTTGCCGAAAACTGCCGGAACCTGCAGCTCTGCTGGGCTTCAATCTGTGCAAAGCTATGCACTCAAGCCTTTTGATTTCGCTCACACATACACACACGCACTCATACACACACATAATTCATTTAAATGTACGCACTTGGCTGCTGAATTTCTGCTTTGTGGCCCGCATACATATGCAAATGCGTGCTGCGGTGGCTCGGTCGGTGCCGTTCGGTTCGGGCTTGTTTTGTTTTGTTGTTATTTAAGTGCGGTAATAACAAGAAATATTTGAAATTCACTTTCTGGATTTCTCGAATAATAAATCTGGAAATTAATTTTAGAAATTCCGGGAGAATGAAAAGCATTTCTGCGTAAATTCATTTGAAAGGCGGCTATTGGCTGATTGGTCGGTGTGGGGCATAAATTTTGATGAAAAGTATTTCCACCTAACGAGTGACTTACGTAGAATGCAATTTGCTAAAGAGGCATATCTCGCTCATAAAATGAAACTGATTAAACTGAGGAGAGCTGCTTCACTCTCTTGGTTATTAAAGCTTGAAGCGAAAGCTTCTCCCGGCTTGCATCTGCTGCAACAAGTGCCAAATCACATAGAAGCTGGAAAAATCCTTTCAAATTATTTCAATTACACTAAAAATAATACCCAGGAGGATTTAGATGTGCCCCAGAACCACTTTAGGTTATCACTTTCCATCACAGAGGCTCTTTCGCCTTAGATTCTAAAACCAAAATATCAAATAAAATACCTCAATGCAATTAAAAGAAATGCTCAAATCGAAATGGCCTTCATTATTCCATATCGGAATTTCTGCACTCGCTATTACATAAATCATTCTAGGAACACTCTTTATGTGGTACTTACATACGATATCCATGCGGCCCTCGCCCTGCACCGACGAAAAGTTGGGCGCCTCAGCTGAGATCTCGCAACGGTACACGCCGGAAGAGTTGAGCGTCAGGCCGCGCAGAAAGACGCGCCAACTGTCTGAGTGCTCCTCCTGCGAATAATAGAAAAATTAATTTTAATAAAGAATATGAATTTAAATTGTGAAAAGAATAAAGCCACTGCAGACGCTTTTATGTAGCAGCAAGTGTGGAGGTGTGTCACTGTCACTCACACATCCACATTGCGCGTTTTCCAATTTCCTTTGCCATTAGGGTTCGCCAATTTCGCATGTATACTTACACTGACACGTATGCCATCAAAGCGATAACTCGTCTTCTGCGGGCGCGCTTTCGGCACAAAGCGATAGAACTCCTCGTTGTCCTTGTACCATTTTATGGCATACAGCGCTTCACCGTCCTCGTCCTCATCATCATCCACTGCGTCATCTTCCTCCTCCTCCGCCTCCTCGTCATCATCGACGCCGTCGCCGAATTTGTAGCGATGCGACGACCCCTCTGCCGTCGCACCACGCGCACCGCTAGTGAAGGTACTGGCGCCAACATGCGCGCCACTGCTGCTGCTGCTACTGCTGCTGACGCCGCTATTACTGAAGCCGGGTATGCCCAACGCTTGGCTGAAGGCCGCGCCGCGATAAACGCTATGCCCGTAGGGAGAGCGCTGCGTTTGATATGGGTAGTGCTGTTGCTCGTCTTCTTCCTTTTGCTGTTGCTGCTGATAATAACTGCCAGCGCCATTTATGTCACTGCTGCTGCTGCTGCTGCTGCTATAACTTTGCGATGGCTGATATGGATAGGTTTGATGCTGCTGCTGGTATTGTTGTTGCTGCTGGTGCTCTTGCTGCTGTTGCTGTTGTTGATGCATTTGCAGTCGCTCCGTCTGGTAGGAGTATTGACGTTTGTGTCGCCTAAATTTCGGTCTCATGGCCACAAAGTGATGTGCATCGAAGAAATGCATATTGCCGCCATAACGGTTGCGTGTGTTCGTGCGTGTGCGCGTTCGTGTGTAACTGCGATGTCGGTTGCCAGCGTCACTGACTAAAACTTCACTTCCGATGTTGCTGCCGACGCCACCATAATATGGCGGGCCGCCTGTGCGATTCAACTCGTATTGGCATTCGAGCATGGCAGACTCACCGCGAAATTTGAAAGCTGGTATTGAGACCTTCACCAGACGCAGTCCGGCGAGACCTGGAAAGGAAGGAACGGAAAGCAAACCAATTTTTGATATTTTTTAATAAAAACTTGTGTGTTAATTTAATATTACGTGTGTTTTGTCTTCGAGAGCATTTCTGCCTGAAAAGTGCTCCTCCTAAATCAAGCACCCATTTTTTAAAGTTCTCCCTTTGGTCGCCCGAAAATTTTAGCTTTAATAAAATTACCTTCTACCAGGTTGTTCAGTAAGTTTTGTCGTTTGATAAGAATAATACAATTTATGATTCAAAATATGCTTTACAATTCAGTACAATCTCCCTGAACACTAATACACTTGCTGCAACGATTCTTCAATCTGTGGATCCCATCCCTGAAGTGAGAATCCGGATGGTCTGCAAATACGCTTCAACAGCCGTTATGACCTCTTCATTTGATGAAAAACGCTTGCCACGCATACGTGTTTTGACTTCTGGAAACAAATGGAAGTCGCTGAGGACCAAATCTGGTGAATACGGTGGATGCGCCAACAGTTCGAACTTTAAATCATGGATTTTAGCCATTGTCAAAATGCTCTTGTGACACGGTGCATTGTCCTTATGAGGAGGATTTTTTTCTTCTGCAAACCTGGTCTTTTTTCTGGAATTTTTTCCCTCAACTGGTTTAAAAGGTTGCAATAATATTCAGAATTAATTGTTTCACCAGTTTGCAAGTAATCCACAAGTAAAATTACTCTCACATCCCAAAAAAACTCATGACATAACCTTCTTGGCCGATTTCCGGACACGAACTCGTTTCGAAACCGAACAATCAGGTACACATCACTCTTTAGCCTCTTGTTTTGATTAGGGATCATGATGATAGACCCAAGTTTCATCCACAATGATGAGTCGACGCACAAAATTCACTTTATTATTTTTAAAACGCTCCAAATGTTGCTGAGAAAGTCGCATTCGACTGTATTTTTGTTTCATTGTTAGCGAAAGGGGCAGCCATTGTGCACACAGCTTTCTAAAACCAAAAATTTGGCTCACACTGTCTAATGAGATGTGTAGAGCCACTACTAATTCTCTCTCAGTTATTCGATGATCATCCAATCCAAAACCATATTCGGTATTTTGGCTATGATTTTTGGAGGTCATTCACGTGGATCGCCTTTAAGGCTTGTACGACCACGTTTAAATTCAGCAACCCATCTTTCTACTGTTCCAATTGTGAACAATAATTATAAACCTTTAACATTCGTTAGTGAATTTCTTTTGGTGCTACAGCTTCCTAAAATAAGAATTTTATCACTGCACGATATTCAATTTTTTCCTTTGTAAAGAAAATACTGTGAATCGGCGACACTAAATGGCTTGTAAACAAAGAATGAATTTGACAGATTGAAATGAAACTTCTCATACGTTCATACGTATGAAGAGTGTACCAACAAAACTAAAAAAAGCAAGCCAAAAAGTAATAGCAACCCCCTCTCTTATCGAACGACAAAAGTTATTGAACAACCTGGTATTCATGTTACTCATATGCCTTGGCTAACCATACACACCTTCTCTTAGTAACTGAGATAACAGGTAAGATATCTTTAAATAGCTAATACCTCACAGTTGTTTATTATTTTTCTTATCATTAAAGAGAAAAATTCGTATCTCCCTTCCAACTACTTGAAAAAATATCGTTTCATAGATTTTGTAGGAAACTGAACGTTCTGCAAAATGGTCTCCTACTATGTTTTCGTTAACCTGTTTAAAAAAGTAGCAAATTTCCTAAAATTTTTAATTGAGTTATAAAATACATAAGGAGCCGAAGGTCCTGGCAACCAGTGCTCCTTTTTTCGGGGAAAAGTAATTGTACTATTGTTTCACGTTTTATAAATAAATAAATATATAAATAAAATACATAAGAAACAATTTTTGTCTTCAAATAATCACGCTTCAACCATTAATACATTATAAAATATTCCTGTATTTACCCAAGCTTTCAAATAATTGCTCATAATCGTACGAGCATGCACAAAATCCATTAAAAAATAAAAAATGTAAAAATTGTAAAGCAAAATTATACAAACATCATTTGTCTTGCGTTCGAGTTTCTTATAAATCCTTCCTTTCCTTCATTGATTGAATAATCGAAACTACTTTTCAGTTTAAATCGATGAAAGTGGTTATGGACGAAACTAATATATTTAAACCAATCTCAAATTTGTTTAATGGAGACAAGTTGGCACCCAATTTCATTTAAAAAAATTAGCCGCTGGTCCCGTATATGATCGTGACGTTATCACTCCGTGAACCAGTTCTCAAAGCGGAAAATTCTAAACTCGAAGCTTCCTTGATTTAAGACCATGCTTTTGCCGAATAGAGCAATAGGAATATACGAGTATTGGGAAGAATGATGCACACTGCTCCTTTGTTGGTACATACTAAAATTAACAGCAGCCGCCTTTCGCTGCCACCAAAACACACACACTCGCACACTGCGTTAGTTATACCACGTATGCAAATATACCCACACTGCCGTATTGAAGTTGGCAGCTTGCTTGGAACATACATTTCAGTGTGCACAACAACATTGGCTCAAGTGGTCCATTGAAACTTGCTAAAGCGTAAAGTGTAAAGCTCGGCATTACAAGCCAATTGTTAGCAACTTATTTGCTGATTTTTTGCCCTCAACTTGGTTGAAGAGTTGCGAAAAACTGGTGATTTATTTTCCTCAAGCCGAGCAGGCGGAGCGCAGACTAAAGTAGCATTAAAGCACACGCAAACACAGTCGCGTTAATGGAAAGCGTATAATAAAAATGGATATAGGCCTATTGACCTCACTCACAACTTTCCACTGAAGTGGTGTAAAAGTTTAAGT
Source organism: Bactrocera tryoni (assembly GCF_016617805.1). NCBI lineage: Eukaryota > Metazoa > Arthropoda > Insecta > Diptera > Tephritidae > Bactrocera > Bactrocera tryoni. The sequence goes on from NC_052499.1 coordinate 87,083,953, forward strand.
GCCATTCTGTTAATCCTACTGCTTGCAACTTGCTGCAGCATTGAATTGTGACAACAAATTGATGACTGTCAAGAGTGAAGGCGAAAGCTGCCGGCAGCAGGCACCGCTGCCGAATGGTGAATGCGAGAATGTGGAGAAAACATTTCGAAGTAAGTGAGTGGGAAAAAACTGCTTGAAAAGTTGTCGAGCTGTGATTGAAATGGTTCGAGCGAGCGTAAGGAATATAAAAGCGCATTGTGCCAACAAAAAGCATATGTTAGTGGCACTCTTGGCGCTGCTGCCGGCTAAGGACCAATAAATTACTTAAGTATAATTTGAGCAGCAACAGCAAACCAAGTAGACCAAATGCATGCGGCCGAGGCGTTGCGAAAGTATCAAGCAGCAAGCAAAAATTAAGCCAGTGGAGCGTAAGCGGAGGCAAAGTGTTCGAAATGCGAAAGCTTGGCAGCTGTCAGCCGGTGGAAGCTACTTGGCGCATTCCGCACTCTGCATAGCCACTTAAGTGAGAGTGTTTTCTCTCGGCAAAGTCATGTGCATTTATGCGTTAAAGCGCTTTTAAATCATTGGGGAAAATGTATATGAAGCGCTGAAGGTGCACTTTGCCAGCTAAAAATCTATCGATGCTAATCGAAAAGAAAGACATATGTTGAATATTGAAGTTTGGAAAATCTTTCAGTTCAAATTGTTTTAATGAACATTCTTTTAACGGACAAATAGAGTCGGAAATATGATGAAGTACTCAGCATTTCATAGTGAACTTGAATTCACTCTGAATTTCTAATCCTCATTTAATAACAAGTGTAGAGGGATCTTAAATTGCTTTATATGCTCACAGCACACCAAATGTTTTGTAGGCGTTTAAATACCAGTACTTGCAGCAAACTTTCGCCCTGCTACATTTGTAATGTTGCATAGCAGCATTTGCAACCGATAAATAAGCAATACTAAGTGAATTCGGCATGAACACGCCGCACCATAGACATTAAGAATATATGGGTTGACCATCCCTGCAGGAACTGCAAACTAGTGAGAAGAATTACTAGTTCTTAACTAGAATAATTTCACTAAATTCACCAGAGTTCGAAATAACCTCACACCGAAGAGCTTTCGAATTTTATTAAACGTTTTTTGATGGTATTAACTTGTTCGGGGGTTATTAGGCAAAACTGCTTTGGCATCAATCAAAATGGCGGTCGCACACAGGACGTGCTTAGTGATAGTGACTATATTTGTACTACGCCAAAAATTACATTAAATATTGAAGAGTCTCCTATAGACTTCTATGAAAAATCAGAATTTAGAATTTCCTACGAGGAAGCTATGCGTTCCCTTAATATACATACAAATACAAGACATTTACAGCACATGCCATACTTACGTAAGTGATGACATATTTATGTAGATTTACAATCAGTTAGCCTGCAATGCATCGGCGCAATCACAATAGAAATAACTTATCCCATTTCACATTGATATTCCATTTGCTCTGAAAATTTCACTAAAGTAGAGCAGCAAAAAAACTGCATTTACATACCATTGCTGAATGGCTCCACACACTCACACACACACACACCCTCCACAAAGGCTCACCTTACACATTCCTCTTGCACATAACCGAAATGCCGCCGCTAATGCTGATAACTGTACAATACTCGAGGTAAGTATAAATTCACTTCCACGAAAAGTAAAACTCTCTGTTGATGACAACACCGCTTTATAACGGCTTCTCACATTCCAACCCTTGCGGGCTCTGGCAGCGCCACAATATTGCTTGTGGCACTAACGTAGAAAGGATATTTTAACACCGAAGACAATAAGACGAGCATTCAAGCCAATTTTATTGTTGCCGAATATGTTTTGTGTGAATTTCAGCGGCCATTGTGCTCGCAACGAAATGGAGCTTCCGATTTGTTTTCGTTGTGCATTGTTTGTTGTGTATCAGCAGCCAGCTATAAAAGGGTTTACCTGAGGATTTCAAAGCCCCCTCCCACGCTGCATGCTGCCGACGGTCCATTAGGAATATGGAAAACTGAGCTGCTGAAGTAGAGGGCTTCGCGCAACTTCTATGGTTTTATTTACAGTTATAAGTAGGTTTATGTTTACGGTAGTTAAGTTTAGACTGCCGAATATAGCTAAACGTACGAAATATGTATATGAGTGCAGACAATACCGAAGCGATTAGACGATGGTGGTCAAACAAAGGTTGTCATCCACGGCTAGCTTAAAAGAGCGCAGGAGTTTAATATTTTTAATAAAACGGCTTCACATAAAATCCATTAGTCATTCAGCGTAAATTCTAAACTTGCAATGAATATTCCAGATAATATTTTCGACAAATGCGAAGAAGAGCTCGTTTCAGTATCTAGCAGAGATATCAGTGTAAAGAATGACTTTAGCAAACGTGGAAATGCCGCTGTAGGGATGTAAATATCAGTTTCATGTTTTGTAAAAGAGAAAGTGTAAAAATTACAATACGAAGTTACGTTAGAAGGCCGATCTTAAAAGGGTTAACACTTGTACGACATAGAACGCCGATCCGTTGTGATACCTAAAAACTCCTATATGTATATTGAATCTTGATGAAATCAACAAAGTGCTATGCGCCTATCAGAAATTTGTTGAGACGGCTTATGCCAGTTTCGGCTATGTTTTCTGGTTCGCCGAAGGTAAGACTACCGAGATGTTTCAGCCTCAGACTTGCAAAGGCTGTATAATCCAGGAAAGCCCCAGGATGTGTCCACCTCACTCTGCTCCATATAACTTTGATTACAAGTGCCTTACAATCAGAGCTTCGACGAGTTGGCCATAGTGAAAACTTTTGTTTGGTGTGAGGTGTATGAGCATGTTGGCTGTAACTTGCCATTGAGTCTTGCCGTTTTTTTCACTGGAATCATGGTACTTTGCTAGCTGCAGTCATCGTAAACAGATGTGTCTCACGTGCAACAGCTGCAAGGTAGTTGGAGGAATATTGCAACGCTGCTGATTTGTATTTCCCTACTTTTATTTGGTTTTCTATTATTTAGATAAGGCGGTTGCAAAGTTGCTAGCTAGCACTTCAGAATTTTTGTATATTAACGTCAACGCCAACATGCTGAACAGTCTAAAATAATATGATGTAGTCAATGTAACATTTTATATACATTTTAAGGGGTATTAAAGGGGGTTCCCGGTAGTTAGGATAACCGCCCAGTAGGACAAATCAGCATTAACCAACCTAGTTTACGAAGAATATGATCTCAGAAAACAACTCCATTAAACCTTTCCATATGCCGCCCATAAATGGGGCTAAGTGCCTAATAAGCGATCTCAGCAGCTCAGCTCACAGTATCATGCCTAACACAAAAGTTTCAATGTCGAAATTTCAAAACTCACAATCCGTTCAAAATCCGTTTGTCTCGGCATGTGTGTAACGTCCGTTTGCGAATCCATCAATAAAGCAGAATTTCGAAAAATCCAAAAAGTTGAGTGTGTCAGCGGCCACGCACGTAAAGGTCATTAATTCGCTGACATTTGTAACCACTGTGATGAGAGCTCCTGCGCTTGCCATTGCTGCTCAACGACGAAGACGCGTGACTAGCCTGCCATGGAAGCGACAGCGATGGGAAATATCTGTCAGCTGAATGCAGTTTTGACAGCTGCACATCAAGTCTGCGGTCTGGAGTCTTGGGTCTGGGGTTCGGCGCTTTAGCACTGTGCAACACTCGACTCTGTTGCTTGAATGACGGCAGCACTTGGAATTTCGATTTGCTGCTTAAAATGACACGGTGCGTTCGTGTGGATCCGCCATCAAATGCCATGAAATAGCTCAGTGACGAGCAAAAAATTCAAGCTGCAAGTGGAAAACTCCAAGCAGTTGGGTGGCAAGAGATGTGCCTGAGTGCAAATACATTTTTACACTGCACTTTTGTACATCTTTGCAGCACTTGTACGGGATGCTAAGTACCATATATGTCAAGCTAACCTCCGCTTGACGCAATGTGTTACCTGTTGTTGGCGCGGCAGCGCATCGCTCAGCATTCAAATCACTCAAGCGCGAGGCTATGCGACCACCATAAAGGATTACCGGGCGCTCCAGTGGAACTGCAGGAGGTGTGTGCTCCAAGGATAGCGGATATGTGGATGCTGTTGGTGTTCGAGGTTATGTATAGCTAGTATGTTGGCGAGTGTCTACACGTTCCCTTAGCGGTATTTAATTTACAATATACCAAGAGCGATTGTTGAAAAAAATTTTTTAATCAAACTTAAGATGAATCACTTTCAGAATTATTATTAGATTGACCAGGACCGTCACATAAGCAGCCATGACATCGCTAAGGAACTTAACATTCATCATCAAACGGTTTTGAACCATTTAAAAAAAGCCGACTACAAAAAGAAGCTCGTCTTTTGGGTACCACAAGAAATGTCTGTGAAAAATTTAATGGACCCAGTTAACATCTGCGATTCTCTGCTGAAACGAATTGAAATCGAACCGTTTCTGAAACGAATGGTAACAGGAGACGAAAAGTGGATCAAATACGACAATAATGAGCGAAAAAGATCATAGTCCAAGCGTGATGAACCTCAACAAATGGTCGCGAACCCAGGATTGACACCCCGAAAGGTAATGCTGATTGTTTGGTGGGATTAGAAACGAATTATCCACTATGAGCTGCTCCAGCTTGATTCTACATTTTACTGTCAACAACTGATAAGATTGAAGCAAGCAATCGAAAAAACGGTCAGAACTGATCAACAGAGAGGTCTTCGTCTTCCATCAGGACAACGCTAGACCATACACATATTTGATGACTGGGAGAGCTTGGCTGGGAAGTTTTGATGCATCCACCAAATAGCCCATACCTTGCACCATCGGACTACCATTTTTTTCGGGCAATGCAGAACTCCCTTAATGGAGTAAAGTTGGCTTCAAAAGGAGCTTGTGAAAATTACTTGTCGCAGTTTTTCGCCGAGAAACCAGAAAAGTTTTACACTAATGGAATAATGTCTCTAGCGGAAAAAAAGGCAAAAAGTGGTGGTTAATTCAATAAAGCTCATTATAAATATAAAAAAAGTTGAAGTTTGATTAGATATACGAAAGCAATATCCTGGTTCGGAAGCAACCAGATTTTAGATTGTTGTCTGAATTCTCATATTTTGACAATCATATGAGAATAAAAAAATCAAAATTCTAACGGTTAGATAATTTTGTGAGATGTGAAATATGCACTGTCAAACCTTTAATTGTTTATGGAGTATGAAATCAAGCGTCGTTTATTTTTGAAGCATCATCTTAAAAGCCTACTGTCATACATTTTCTGAAAGTTGCAGCTTAACAGGAGATGGCCGCACAGCGTTTTGTGTATTATTTTTCGAGCAACAGCATTCTGTGGACTCGGTAAAAGCTCGATTTCGTCCATATTCAATGCCGATCTTCATAGTGTACTCCAAAAATGGGTCTCAACTTTTTCCGTTTACAGAGACAGAAGAACAGCCAGTAATCAAGCAATCTCGACATTCTAACTTTGGATTATTCCTTTTTCGATTAGTTTTGGTGCTACAAACAACCGTTAGCTAAAAACAACTTGTACACCCTGTGCAACATGTTGCTAGAGTATAAAATATCGGTGGTTGCGAAAATCATGGAGAAGGTGAAAGAAGCCGAGTGTATTTCTCTCGTTTTTATGAGGATGGCTTTTGGTATACACATATAGATAAATTCGTTTGTGTGACTGTGTGCATGCAATTGTCAACTAAGCTCTGCTCGGGTATCAGTGCGATGGCATACGATTGCCACGTGTGTGCAAATACTCGTTTGATGGCACTGCATAAACAGCGACCGGCGGCTATGGCAACAACAGCTAAAACGACGACGCAACAGTTTAAACATACAACACTGCTTACATTGCCAACCATAATAGCTTTGTGAAGCCAGCGGGTGTGTCTCTTGGTAAATACAAAAGTGAACACGTTTCTGTGAGGATACAGGCGACCTACGTGCTGTGCGAGGACCAGCGGTTTAATGCTATTGACGGATGCATTTTGCAATTTAAAAATGAAATAAAGCTTAAAGTGGTATTAACGAAGAAGTCTAAGCATATTTAGTACAAACGTTTCACAACTGCCATTTGTTTAAATTCACATTAGAATATAGATGACTTGGTGTGTACTTTTTTCCCCTCAAGGCTTACTTTACACAGAATAAGTATAACAGACACCCAAATGAGATAAAATCAGACCAATTTCGTTTACTAAAATAAAAATGTTTCCTAATCAATGCAGTTTTCAATATCCATCCAGATTCCTTACTGGGTAATAAGTGAACCATTCGTTAAGCAATGCCCTCTTCACTTGGCAAAAAACGACCTGCTTCAGCAATATACTAAGCACACATGCACAAAAAATATGCAGACTAAGCACGTGCAGGGTTGCACTCCCACACCTGTGGTTTTTCTTGAGGCTGTGACAGATGAAACAGTCTGCAAAAAAATTTAAGCCAACCAAAGTTCTAATGCAAACAAAAAATAAGGAAGCAGATGAAACCCCAATTGAAAGAAATGTGTACCAAAAAATGTATGTATGTATGTCAAATGCAAAATACTTTCTGTATTCCTTGAATTCCTTAAATGAACACAGAAAAATCAAAACTTATTTCAATAGCTTACGTAACAGAAGTCATTACAAATTATGGAGAGATGAACGGAGAGTTTCATGGTACTCAAAGAACTCTTAAGATATGTTAAATATTTCTGGCTAAGCCTACTCAAATCTTATAAAGTATTCAGTCGGTGATGGATACTAAAGCTCTCTATGGACATTGGATGCGAACTTCAATAAAAAATAATATTTTTGATCGTACTGGATTTGTCTGATTCTTATTGAAGAAATATGATTACTGATTCTATTTCCAAGAAACCCTGAAGTATAAGTTACAACACGTGTGGGATGGATTGACACCGTGAAGCAGACACGCATTTTCAGATAAAAAAAAAGAGGCAGAAATGGGTGAGTACGAAGAGCTTGACAAGCTGGCTGTCAGGGGTCATGCTCGAAAATTTTACGAAAAGTTGCAGTGACTAACGGCAGGTTTCAAGACCGCTGCAATGCTGCCATTAAGTCAGGAGAAGCCGAACCCGATTCCACAGGCGATAACGATGGAATAGATAATCCATTGTCCCACTATGATGAACTATTCAAATATGAAAGCGAAAAAATGAGAAGGTGCATGCATCAGCTCCTTTTCAAGATATGGCCTATGCACAAAAACGGAGACTTTGTGTAAGCTGACGTTGGGCAACACCAAAAGCTACGTCGAAATCGGGAAGGACCTCTCCGAGCCGTTCGATACCAAACGAGGCCACCCACTAGCGTGCAACTTCTTCAATCTGCTTCTGGAAAAAATAATACGAGCTTCAGAGCTAAATTGAGAAGGTACCATATTGTACAAGTACTATAAGGAAACGAAGGATATGGGTCTGGTTGCGACCGAGGACAATATAAAGTATCTCCGGTTATGAAACAAACAGTCGTCGCATTCGCGGCTTGTCTCCCGTGCCACTGTTAGTTAATCCAACACGATATTAATTTTTATAAATATTATATTCTTTTCGATACGTAATAATTGTAAGCATAGCAATTTTCCTCAACGCCAGACTCTTCTTTTCAGAGGTCCTCCAGTGGATGGCCTACTGAATCTAGGAAATCTAAATTTTTTCCAAATGAACCGACGATTGTTAAGTCCAGTAAGTTCACATTGTTTTATGTTTCTTCTTCACAAAAGAGCGGTTTTCCGGACTTGGATATAAACCCTTAACTCAGTATCACCTTAAACATAGAGTGATCTGATCCCCTTCCTGGTATACAGTCAATAATACCATTAAGTAATGCATTTAAAAAACCCCAAACGGTTATGCAGAGTTTAGAGTAAAAAGAACCGCTATTTAATTGAGCACATAAAATATTTGTATGTAGTATAGTGCATGAGTATGCGTACACCGTAGCATGTATGCAAGGAGAAACACAAACTCAGTCATGCCCGCAGCCTAACAGGTTGGTAAGCTGGCAGTGAGCTTGTGCAGGAATGTCACTCAAGTGTCTGTCACATCAGATTCGTCGACGCCCGCTTGATATGTGCATATAACATTATTGAAAATGTGCCCCGTCATGTCACATGTCCTACAAGCACCACACGCGTACTCATGTGTGGATGTATGTATGTACATAGTTGCACCGGCGTGTTTAAAGGAGAGTGACGTGTGCATGTCGCAGTTGATTTGTTTGCTGATGAGTACGTGGCGTGTCGGTAGTAAATCTACTCCGTTTTATGAGCGCGTTTTTGCCACAATGCAAAAGTGACAAGCGTAAGCTGGTGGTACACTTTCTTTCAAGCACTTTCTTTTAGTAGGTAACGCGAGATATGAAAATTTTAATTACCGCCTGCGAGGCATTATGCGCAAGGCCACAAAAAGGCACCAGCAAGAGCTCTTGATTTACATAAAATTAATATGAGTGTACTTTATACTTTATGCGCTTCTTATGTTGGCTTCGTTTTTAACACTTACTTTCGTTTAATGAAATACGGTACTAATTAATACAAATATGTGGCTAAATTGCACTTTCGGGCAACCCGAGTCAGCGCTGCAGGCGGTAGTTTATTTAAGTTTTGTTGAATTTCGTCGCATAACTTGCAGCCAAAAGCGTTCCGGATTGTATGGGGTTTTCACAACTGGTGTTAGATATACTATTTTTTCAAGTGAAGTATGTAAGCGCGAACATACTCCAGTCTCTCTTTTTCAATATATGTTGTGTGTGGTTTACCAGAAAGAGTGGAGATACCTTTGTCACCGCCACTTTGTTCCGTGCGTGTGGGAAGATCAATATTCGTCATGTTATTGGCAAAATAAGACGCGATGACCATTAAAATACCGATTTAGTCTTGAATTCCACAAATTTTACCAACTCATAAGGTCATATTGGATATTATGGCTGTTCCCTATTATCAGATATTCCACTTTTAAGGCCCATATGGCTCCGACATATTCTTGTAGAGCACTGAAACATCCACATTTAAAAACTTTGTGGTATCCGTTGAGAGCTCTACTGTAAAGTTTTTCAAAACTTAGAACAAATTTACTCAATTTCTTCCAAGTTGTTGTAATTAAATGGAAGCAACATATACTACTGATATTAATAAATAATGTTAGAGTTGTTCCTGAGTTTATGTAGAACACTAAGATTGCTATGACTACAATAAACAGGCACATGCGCTACTTTCGCCAGGCTGGTTCTAAGCATTTGTCATCTTTCATAAAACTTTTAAATATTTTGAAACATTCACTGCTCAAAACGTTCATCGTACGTAAAATCTATCAAGCCTTTGTACTATTTGGCGCCAATTCAGGAGGGTCCAAGTACACTAGCTCTCATTATTGTTAATATAACAACAAAGATATATGTATTTTTAACTGATTCCAACTCACCATCCAATAAACTAACGCTGAGTAAAAAAATTCGAGCCTCTAATGTGAATTTCATTTTTTGCTTCCTTTACTATTACCACACGTACATACGTCTACAGCGCTCTTCATTCAATAGTATCCTTAAGTTTAATCGTTTTAGAGCAAGAATTACTTATGTCGTACTTTTCGCGCCATTATTTCTGAAAGAAAAAAATTACATAATTATCAGAACTAAAGCAATTTTATAGTAAAGCAGCAAATATAAAGTACTTATAGAATATTTAGATGCCTGCGAAATATTGACACTAAAAAATAATTCTGAAATAACAAATGGACGAAATTTCTTATTTACCAAAGTTAACCATTTTAAGAGTAGTGAGGGGCAGGCCAAAAACAACCAAAATTTTTTGGTAAAATTTAATTTGTGGATACTGCAAGGACAATATCGCTAGAAGCGCTATCGCAAAAGCCTTCTGGCCCATGATCGATTGCAAGAGATCCAGTGATCTCTTTACCCTAAGGCTAACTCTCCTAGGTCTTGGAGCTTTTAATTTGCTATTGCCCTATTGGCGTCTACGCAATAAGGCTGGGATTCCTACCAGACGCCCTCTGCAGAAGCTGTATGGAAAAAGATGGGACCAAACACTTCCTTCTTGACTGTCCCGCGCTTGGGTGGTCAAAACATAAGACATCCCACCGAATTGGCGGGAGTGAAAACTAACGTCTTTGCAAATTTCTATTGGTTACTAAGATTTAATAAGTTTTGTTAATTTATAAGTTCGAGCACAAGAGTCCTTGTTCTCTATGGCCTCACAAAAGACTACGATTTTTGATCAACCGTCTAACCTAACCTTTCTTAAAGACAATAACGGCGTCAAATCGGAAAACCGAGGCGGCTAATTGACAGGGCCATTTCGTGAGATAACACATTCACTAAAATTGGTTTTCAATAAGTCGATTGTGACATTCGCTGTGTGGCTTGTGGCACCATCCTGTTGGAACCACATATTGTCCAAGTCCATATCATCCAACTCAGGCCAAAAATATTGGGTTATCATTAAGCGGTAGCGATGCCTATTCACAGTAACGTGTCGATCTTGATCATCACGGAAGAAGTACAGTCCAATGACGCCGAAGGGCCATAAACCGCACCAAACCGTAATTGTTTCGGGATGCAATGGTGACTCATGTAGTACGTACGAATGTACTTTCACAGGAGTAAATTGATAAAATACAAAATATAAAATATTGATAACCCATTTTGTTTTATTTTAAAAATTTCGATGGTAAATTTTAAAAATTTGGCGTCGTTGTTAAATCGTATATCTTTCTGTGATAAAATGGCAAACCTTACTGAAGAGAAATGCCAAAAAAGCGAAAGAATATAACGTACTTTGTTGTCCCTATCGGTCTACTTTTGTATTTACCTATTGAAAAACCCTATATATAGTATACCATAATTTGTCTCTGACGACAGCTTTTGGGATTTGGTTATGCTCAAAAACCTTTTCCAAAATGGAAAGAGTATGTTCACGATATTTAATGAATATAGTAATGATTACTCTATATTTGAAATGAATACCAAATTTGAATTTCTTTATCTACAAATTCTCCGTTAGCAGTAGGCAAATTATCCCACGATGTTAAATAAAAATGCAAAGTGAATGGACTTTGTCTGTCGTTGCACGTTAAAAAAGCATTAATGCATAAATATGCAACATTAAATTGTAAGCGCTAACAGAATAAAAATGCAAAATATGCAGCAATTTCAGTAAACTCGAAAAATTTGTCCTTGGCTGGGCTGGAGTTGCTGAGGCGAGAGGCGTTGAGACGATGATTAACACGACAGGCCATGCATCTTCGAGGCGTGCCGCAGGCAGACGGGCAAGTGGTAAGGAGGGCATTGTGAAATTACAGGAAATGGCAAACGTGGTGGAGCCATACGGCGTGCGCTCCGTTATAAATTATGCATATGTATATGCATAAATGCATAAGCTACTAGCAGTTACTTATACGCCATCGTGTGACATTATTATCATCATAAAAAAGACATAAATCATATGCGCACATTTCTCTTCATAAGCGCGCGCGACGTACGAACATACTGGCAGCAGCGGTGATGACAAACGTGTTAAGCGAAATTGCGCTGCTTTTGGCGCTTAAGGGCCATAAAACATAGGCGAGCGCTGCCAGTGGAGAGGAAATCACGAGCGCCGAAATATCCTCAAAACAATGTAAGAGACAGTAAAATGAAAGCAATGCACTATGTTTCTTCTAGACAAATGCTAGAATTTGACAGTATTGGTTAGCTCTATGTGACTTTTTCAATCACTTTGTGCACATATCTTCGTATTTATTTAAGGTTTCGAAATGTTTAAGGTGTTGCCACTGGCGTGCACTGTGCCCTACACAGATTCAGATAAAGAACGAAACGAGAAAGTGCAATAAAATTTCAGTCTCTTGCTTTAGTTTTTGTTTAATTTTTCCCCTCTGCCTGATTGTAGTTGCTTTACGGCTCTGTTTGCAGATATAGCGACTTGATAACGCGCTAGGGCTTCTTCTATTTTTGCATCTTCTTCTCGAAGTCGAAATTGTAACGCGAACCTGTCAGCGTCTCTCAAAGTGATGAATGTCCCGACGAACCGCTGCTACCGCATGTCTTTCTCATTTGGTGAGGCGATGTTGTGGATCACTTAGTGTCAGCTGAGGAAAAGTTCACTCTAATGGAATAAGATTGAAGCAGCTCAGTTTTTGGATAAATGCGAAGTTTGTGCAAGAGTGAATGAATCACGTGCTCTTGTTTTTATAGCGGTTATTACAACAGTAAAATAATAATAATATAATTTAGCTCCCACTTTTCTACAATGTAGAAAGAGAACCAAATATGCATAAATATATCACAAATTATTTGGTAGGCATTAATGAGACTTGAGCTTCCTTAAATACCAGGCACCGATAGTTCGCTCCGAAGAAAAAATATAATTTGTGTGAAACACAAAGAATTAAACTCGGTAAAGCTACAAATATTCCTGATCTTCCTTTTGCACTTATTTCATGTTCCAATCTGTTGTAACCCTTATTTCTATTAGCCTATCTTCTTTCTTGCTGGAGTGTGGCGACTCTTTGTCTGTCAGTTTTGCCACAAACAAAATTTGAAGCTTTTCTATAGGTTACACAACCAAAATTGTAACCTACATTCTCTACATATGCAGTGGCTGTCCCTGTGCAAAGTAAGTATGTACAAAATAATATACAGATGCAAATTGTGGCAGTGTAAACCGTCATCACCCCATTTTCCGCTGCTTTGAAAATTGAATTTAATTAAATCATGCATTATTCAACCTCCAGTTACATTACTATAATTTGGTTAAGAACAATAACAACTCCGAAGGGGTAAAATAAATTAAATAAATTTACTGGCCCGTTGAAACGTTCGTGTCCCTTTATTAAGGGTGTGACAATTCACAATTCATTTTCATTTTATTAATGATACATTGGTGTTGAATTTTGTTTTGCTTTTTCGCCGTTTGTTGGATTTACGTTTCAACAATTATATTATTAAATATTTCCATGTTATAAATGTAATATCGTTAAGCTCTAACATTCATTAAGTGCTGGTTAGCGCTTTTATGTTCACCTATATCGGTTTTAATTGTAAGCACTAAAAGGTAGCAAAACCACGTATTCTTTTCTTTTATATATATATCTTTTATATATATCTTTTCTTTTTTTATACATATAAACCTCGGTAAGTGAGAACTGAATAAGTAACTAAACTCTATAAGTGAGAGTAATTGCCCGGACCCGTTAGTTTAAGCTCTCAAAACCTCTATTAGCGGGAAACAGAAACCTCTGTAAGAAAGAGTAGTTTTTTCCTCATGAACCTCCGTAAGTGAGACTGCTACCTATCTATACCTCTATAAGTGACAGTCGAGCTTTATTTATTTATGTATATTATTTAGGAGGAGCTATAGCTACAATAAGAATACATACACATTTGTATTGTATTATTGTCAATATTTTGCCTATTCTTTGCGTGGAACTAAATAACGCTGTTGTTTTATCGCACTCGGGTTAATGAGAAACCCCTATAAGCGAAAATGAGATTGTGCTTCCTTGAACTTGAGCTTATCCAAGTTCGACTGTATATAGGTTAGGTTAGGTTAAACTGATTCTTTGCGATACCAGATAGAGTTTAGGTAGCTCGTTCCATCGGGTTTTGATTTTCTTCACCATGCTTCTGTCCAAATCGTCGTATCGCCAATATATGGGTTTTCTTATATTGATCACGTTTTTAACCGTACACCATTCATCACCAATCTCGTCCACTATTTCATTGCGCTTGATGCCTTTGTGGCCTGGTACGCAGTAGAAGTGAAGTTTCTTGCCTCTGGCAACACCCTCCACTGACGCCCTGCTTCCTAAGACATTTCTGGCCGATATGCGATACGGGGTTACTGCTTTGATTGCTACGTAAATGTTGACTCTGGAATTGCCCGCAGGCTGCTTAAGGGGCAGTTCCGTGGCTTTTGCAATAGCTAAGACCTCGGTTTGAAATGCACTATAATGGTCAGGCAACTTAAAAGGCTGCCTTATGTCTAACTCTGGACAGTACATTCCCTCATCAACAACATCGTCCATTTTCGGGTCATTTATATAGATATTTACAGTGTTGCGCGTAACCAACATACCTATGCGCCAACCATCTTTTTCTTTGTTTACTTTGAACTTTCTTTCCTAGTTGAATTAAGATCATATATTTGCCCAACCGCCATCACTCATTGAGCAATGGCCGAGGATTCTATATGTATATTCGCCTGCAGCTAATATGTCCTTTTTCTCAGTGTTCAAGCCCAGCTCCGCATGCGATGCTTAATTTTGGACTGTATTGAGAGTGGTGGCCATAATTCTGCTAATGGTCTGTAGACACCTAGCCATTATTAAGATGGCAATGTCGTCCGCATATGAAACTACCTTAGAGGCTTTACCGTCCAATCTTCTTAGCAGTTTATCACTAATGTACATAGAAGCGGAGATAGCACTCCTCCTTGCGGAGTACCTCACAAGACTTCCTTAGTCATTTTAGGGCTGCTTCATTCTGCTCTTATCCGTCTAGATGTCAAAAGGCTTCTGATCCAACGTTGTATAACAGGATCAACACCTATTGACTGGACACTATTAACTAGATTCCCTAGACCCTTCTGAAGTGCCCAGCAATGCTCCAGGAGCGTATTCCCTATATTAAACAGCCCTTTCGATATTAAATACCAGTGTATGGAGTGCAGTCTTTACTGATCTGCCCTTCGAATATGCGTGTGGGGTCTTGAACAAGCTTCTAGGAGACGCTGCGGCCCTAATGTACGCGTCCAAGATTTTCTCTTTCGTTTTCAGCAAGAAGGAAGTTCATCTTATAAGCTTAAACTTTTTTGAGTAAGTTGGGTTGCTTCTACCTTCGATATGAAAACTACCCTAGCCGCCCTCCATGAGGGTGGCGCATATACATATAATTCTAGAAAAAATTTACATATATGAGATTTATTCATGATTATTACTATATACACCCTGACAAGAAAGTATCGGAAATTCTTCATTTCCCTCTCTCATCTCCGGCTTATATGGCATACAGGTAACTTTTTTCCCTAGGTTGCTACAACTATCCTAAATTATGATGCCAAAAATTAGTGCGATCTGTCAACCAGTGTTTCACAGCAGCTGTTTATGTCAGTCGACCTCAGACAAAATTTTTTAACATTTTTTTGTTAAATTGTCATTGAAACCATTTTTTTAATCATTTTGATTACCAAAAATAGTTTATAGAGTCCAATTGTCAAACTTTTTATTTCATTACGATTACCATAAATAGATACATGCATTACCCTGAAATATCATACAATTTTCAGATTGCTTACTTTGGCTGTAGCAGCCCCTGAGATTAGACATGCTTATACGAGCTTGGCAATTGTCGATTAGTAAAAGCTCACAGTTCGTTGCTTCTTAGTTAGAATTCATAATCTTGAGCAAAAATACTTTAACGATGTCATAGCCTCCATATTCGCTAAAAAAAGTAGAGGCAGCCTTAAACGGCCGTCGTTTTACCAGATAAATGAAAATGATTGAAAGAACTAAGGGCTAGCCCAAAAATCGAGTTTGAGAAATGTTTCGACCATTGGAAGAAACGCTGGCATAAGTGTTTAATATCAAATTAGGACTGTCTAGACGAATGAATAATTTTTTTTTTTTCAAAAAACGAAAATTCTCAAAATTTTTTTGAACATCTTTTATATTCTCTCAACAAATTTACCTCTAAATTGTATACTGCTCATAACTATACCAACTATTAATTCCAAATAGACACCCTCTTTATGAAAGATGTAAAATTCAATACAATGGAAACCAGTTTTTCAGCAAAATATGAACTTTTGATTTCCGTTGTAAAGTTGTAAGAGCTTTGTGTATTTATCTGCAGATTTATTATTATCAGATCACGAGTTGCAATATAAAATATGCTTAAATGTACATTTTTATTTTGCCTATTATTTTCTTGAATATTTAATTCGCCACTTCAAATATTGTAATTTAAAAGTAATTTGGATTATATGGCACTAGTTGGCTCTTATGAGCTTACATGCTGCCCAATCCAGTTATGTGTGGAGCATATAAAGTGTTCTAAAATTGGAATGTGCTTAATTTATCTGTTATTGCTTACTCACTGATGCACAATTTTCACGATTAAAGAATCCTTTTAATATTATAGGCGCATTATATTATCAAACTCGAACGGCTTATGTTGGAATGGATATACTTCCACGGATATTGCATATAAACTGCAGCACCTGCCAGCCGTTACCCTTAAATCAACTAGCACCAAGAAGGCCTGAAATTCATATTTGTGAAAAAGTCTTTGACAACTCAGCAAAGCGATAGCTGCCCTAATTTCCAACTCTTTAGTTTCCTCCGGGGTTAATTGTCTACATCCACACACAATTATCTGTTAATATTGTAAATTTGAATGTATAATTTAGTTGAATGCAAATTTTGGGAATTTCAATTGGCCTAGTAAGCCCAAATGTGCATGTAAGTATAAACTTTTCGGTGCGCTCGCACCTGCACTCACATACAAATGTTGAATAATGCTTAAAAGTGTAATGGAATTTCATTTTCTGATACAAATTTAAATGAAATAATTTCTAAATATTTATTTTCATGTTAATATGCTATAGCTAGAGCTCGGTGAAGAGAGAGAAATGTTTTTTTTTTTTTAATTAGAGTAACTTGAATGCAGATAACTCTTTTAGAACAGAGTTAGAAGTAAGCATCAAAATGATATAAAAACAATGGGTAGTCGAAAAAGTCTTTTCGTATTTCCACTCAACCTTAAACTTTTTTTATATTCATGCTAATAAATAAATACACAAATATGTACCATTTTGGTAGATCACTTTTTGCCATTTTTCCGCTACAGACATTATTCCATCAGTGTAAAACTTTCATCAGTATAAATCAAAATTTCGCAATTTCCATAACGAAAGCGAGCGAACATTTGATGTGCTACACGAACTTATACAACATCGTCTTCGTAAATTTCATAAATTTCATTGGTGGCTTAGATGGAATTCTTCCCTTTTTTATACAAAAATTTCAAAACAGCAAATTTCTTCACTATTTTCACTCATTTTTGAATAACTGTAACTTTTTTTCAACTTCGCCGAATTTAATTTTCTTTGGTTAAATGAAGCTTAAAATCTGACCTTTCTAACACTACATGGTGTGACACAACGTGATTGGTAGCACTGGAGATATACGTCTGCAACGACATCTATTGACAAAATACGGAAAGACTTTTTTGACTACCCAATATATGTATATTAGATTATCCAGTGCAAATTATTCAGTTATTAATCACACTTAACCAATTAAAATCCACCAATATTTGTTTATCTAAATTTACAAAAAATCCTTTTAACTCAATTTTCAATTTTGTGTCCATAAAACAGAACATTTACAGAAGTAAGTAAATGCTAGTAAGTCACTGCGTTTCGATGCAACTGAAAAAGCTGTAGACCCACACTTTCAATTATTGATTTCATTATTTGTTTTGCGAATAATACAATACTTCCTACAACGGAATATAGATATGAGATATTCTACAAATTTCCCCCTTGTTATTGTACCCTTATGCATCAAAATTCGGAACAGCCGCACAACATAACTTCCATATTTGCTTCGTAGATGCGCCAATGCCAGAACCTACATATGACACACTTAACACCAGGGCACATAACTGTATGGGAATATATACAGCAAATATGCGCACAAACGCATACTAGTACAGATGGTGTGTCCATGCTTAAAGTAATCCCGTGCACCGACATTCAACAGCCTGCGGTCAGCATCGAATGACTGCTTTCATATGCCGTTTCTGTCCACCAGAGCATTTATAGCGCAAATGTCTCTTTGAGTTTTTTTTTTTTTGGCGAACTTACTCATCATCGGCGCTGTATCTTCAGTACACGTAATAGCAATAAATCTCTTTTTGCTTTGCCACAGCATTAATCCTGCTGTGAGTCAGTGGAAATTCGCTGCATGGCATACAAGCTCACACACACAAGCGTGCCACATATGTTTTGCAGCAAAATTCTGCAGTTAAGTTTTCACGCCAACCCGCATTTTGACGAAAAACCGAAATGCCAGCAGAACTTTAGTTGGTAATCTCAGAGAATTTTGTTTGAGGGAAAAAGTTTAAATTTTCTATGCGGTGTAAAGAAGAGGATTCTGAAATTCCTTTGTGCTTTTTGATTAGACACCAACAAATAAATGTGTATACTGAGTAATATGTTGGAAGGAATATTCAAAAGTATATTAACAGAGATTAATTGCAGTAAAAAATTAGGGATTTGAGTTTGTTCTGTCGACTTTTTCCATATGCAAGCACAGTCTGTGGCAAATGAAAGAGAGCTACGCTGCGTATAAGTAACATTAAACCGTTCCCATTTAGGTTCACTTATGTATGGTAAATGAAATCAGAAACTTCACTTCACTACATCCAATACCACACTGTAAGTGTATCTTTAAAATTAAATGAACACGCTGATATATTTATACCTTGAAGGGGATGTATTAAGGTGCTAGGGGTAGTCAGAGGCACGAAAAAATAAGAGTTTTCAGTTTTTTTTTGCTATTAAATCATGTTATTTTACAAAAATAGTAAAATGGAATTATTATAGGATGTGTTGACTTGAAGTCACGAAAATTTCAAAGAAAAAAAATTTTAATTTCCAAAGTTATAGTTGTTTGTGTTGACCCTGTTCCAAAAAAAGGTACTTGCGGTGACAAGCATAAGTCCTTGGAGATTCATCTAAAATCAATCGGACAAAAAAAATTAGTTTTATAAATAGATAATCCCGGGCCTGATCGAAGGATTTTATTTTTTTTTTTCAAAATTAACAAAATGGCGGCCTCAGGATTTTTTTTTTTAAATTTTTGCGAAAAAATCAGCATTGGTCTTAAAAAATCGAAATTTTCTAAAAAAAATAAAAATCATTATGAAATATAAAAGCTGTAGAAATTTCATTAAAATCTACTGAACGATTTTCGAGTTACACTTGTCACCGGTTCAGAAGACATAGTTTTGAGAAAAACGCGTTTAAAGTTTCACACTAGCGCTTTGAAGTACCCGAGCTCTCTTTGTTATTTGTCGAATAACTCAAAAACTAATTATAGGATCAAAGTGAAATTTTCAGGGAATAGTTTTAAGATATTACACTTAACGAAAATGCAAAAAAAATTAATTTTTTGAAAATTCTAACCACCCCTAACCCCTTAAACTTGAAACACCTAGAAGGAAACGGCGAAGACCCTATAAAGTATATGAGCAGTTTGACTCAACTCAAGTGAAACGATCGCAAACAAATGATCAGTCTGCCAGTCTCAGTTTTTGAAATATCGATCTGAAGTTTCACACTTTTTTCTCGCCTAGAAGCTGCTCTTTCATCGGAACAGTCCATATCAGTTTGTTATATGATCCAGCTGCGTTGCAAACTGGCAGTTCAAAAACAAGTTCTTGTAAGTAAAAACTTTTTATTAGACAAGATATCTTCACGAAATTTGGTACAGTTTACTGTCAAAGGCAGCGCTTCAATATCCGAAAAAGTTGCTCGGAAAGATTTCAAGAAAGCATATGACAACCGAAATTATATGCATCTAACTCTCCGGTCTGACATGATGCAATTTTCAGTTTCTTCAAAAGCGACACCAACCAAAACAGAGATATGTAATTGACCGCTGGCACCTGCAATGAGTCACGGTTCGAACACTTTGGTCAAATTGCGAAGCAAAATCCTGCACTAATTATGAGTGTTCTCACGCAAATAAACAAATATCAACACATCAATCGTTCTGAATATGCAGCAAGCCAACTAGACAAATTCTCTTATTAATTTTTAACTCAGCTCCGCGCCATTTCTTGGTCTACAATAACTTTATTACCAGTCATTTGGCAACAATTTTATCATTGAAGCGACGAATTCGATGAATGAGCAGGCGAAGGCCGTCGCGGTGGCTTGAATAAAGTGATTACTGAGGGGAGCAGTTAGTCAGCTAATGGCCAACTATACACACGGTACGACACACTCACACGCACATGCGTACTAGAAGCAACCGCAAAATGAAATGTCATTGCGCCATTCGAATGCCAATGCAATTGAAATATCACCTAATAAAAAATGAATTGCCGCGCCAGCGCGAAAGGAAATAAAAGCAAACTGCTTCTCTTTCTTTGGCTTTTCTTCTAATGCCAAACGTGGCGTTGGCACGAACACCACCACACATAAATGACACTCACACAACGCCCATTGTGTGCATTCGTCGACTGGCGCGCAACTGTGTTTGTGTGTGTGTGTGTGGGTGCGTCTCTTCTCGCGAGCCAAATAAGGAGTAAGCAAGAACGCGCTGTTGCGAACGAAGTGAATTGCAGAGACATGTGCGCTGATGAAAACAAATGTGCATGTGTGGACATGTGTGTGTGTGTGTGTATGAAATGCTTCTAAGCATATACCGCAGCGCCTTCTTGTATGCTAAAGACTGTTTTCCAAGTGTCGTCTGAGAACGCATGAGGGTGCGCGTTCCTCCTTCGTATTTTTGGCAATTTTTAATGCTTTTCTGTTCTTGTTTGTTGTTATTTCGCGCGATTTATTGCTGAGGATTCGCGTTCTGTACGCTTGACAAATACTCATGTGTCACATCAATTTTCAAATTAGAGCAGTGAATTTGTGCGCTTATTTATAACGAGGATTGGACACAATTGCAGTTCGTCTGAATATATTTGATAACAATAATAACAACAATAGAATGTTATTTCAAATAACATTTGTGTGATTTTTAAAAGGTTTTTTCAACGAAAGTGGCGACATTTAAAATGAGTAACTTTTAGTTTTATGATTTGAAGGAGATTTGGAGTTCATATGCTTCCGTTTGATTTGAAAGATATTTCCACTAGGAACTCGAAGAAAATCTGTGAACTGTATTATGTATGTCACTCTTTGCAGGAACTTAATTACCGAAAAGTGTTTGATATTCTAAGTTAATAAGATAAGTTTGATTGAAAAAGTTGAAATAGCAAATAGTGAAATGTATGAGACATGTCTTCATTTGTTAACTACCCTTGTAAGGAGCATATTTTAACATATTTTATATATCCTATCATTGCGTTACAACCTTATTTTGCTTTTCTGCTGTAGTAATGTTTTCTTTATTTAACTAAGAATTTTTAGATATTTTGCTTTAAATTTTTTATTCCCAAATCAAACAAACCGAAAAGTTTAAAAAGGAAATATTCCAACACAAAAGTTAACGCTGTAAAAAGCGATATTTTTCCATAAAAGCATTGCTTTGAATGTTATGGGCAGTTAAAGTTATGCATCCAATGTAGTGTATTCACCTAGTACACCATGTCGTATGAGTAACACACATTTGATCTATAACTTTAACCACGCATAACTTTTTAACTTTCAAAGTCTTAGTCTTACTGCCAAATCAAATTATTATAAATTCCAATATTGTACATATATATGGCATGGATGTGAATCATGTTTTATTTTGTTTCGAACATTTTACTTCAAGAACGATTTCAGAAATTAAATCAACTTGGAAAATAACGGACATCCTAACACACATATGTATATATATAAATGGTATATGGTATATACATAACAGTTATACATATAAAATAGAAATATGTATATATGTTTATAGGTTTCATTAAATTTTCGTGATTCCATCCGATAAAGGGTTATGGATGATTATTAAAGTATTTGATGGATACTCAGAACAATGTGGGGACTTTTGTATGCACCCGTTACTTGAATAATGTACACCCAAGTTGCCTCTGTGAGTAAGGTCAAGGGTAAAGGGTCAATTATTAAACAAATAAGGTCACTAGAATAATTACCTTATGGGTAATGATAATAGTTGAACAAACGTTTTAGCAATTTCTGAAAATTCTATTGACTTATAACCCTTACACATTTATAGGAACTTTGAAAAATCTCTTTTAAAGTAATGATCATTGCGGAGTCATGATTTATTAATAGATCATAGATAACTTCAGTATAAAATTTTCGGCTAAATGAAATTACATTTCATATACCTGACCTCGAATACATATACTTTTACTATATGTGTATATATAAATATGAATATTATAAATGTGAATATTTGGTTTGTTTCTTTCTTTTCCGCCAAAACTACTGAAACGAAGACACTTATTGCCTGTGGTTAAAGGGGAAGTAAATTGTAGAATTTTAATTTTTCAATTGGAAAACTATTCAAAAATATATTCTTGAAATTTCATTGGCTTACTCCGAATATTTTCGAAGAAATAGGCCCAGAACCACCAGCACCTCATGCAGCGGCTGTATAGGCCGGACAACTTTGCAGCTCGTTTCCTCGAAACTAACTTTTTTTATCCGGCCGTCAAAATTGCGAGTGAATTATTTAACCGATTTGCTTGTACTAAAGCGTGTTTTATAGATAATTTTATGCTCAAGTGCGTGATAGAGCGCTTTTCCGAGAAAAATGGCATTTTAATACTAGTAAAAATTGCACTTCTTACAAAATCCAGGCATACACCACCAATTTTTCGAAATTTTAAAAAACTCTTCTATTATGCGTTTGATAAAAGCTTCGTGGTTGAAAAAAAATTTACTTTTTTCGTTTCAGATAAGAAGCCTAGACAGAAAATTGAAGGCCGCAAAAAATGTCAATCAACGAGATCGTTGATATTTCCGCCATTTTTTTTACATAAAATAATTTTTATTTTTTAGCTCAATAATACCTATATTTATTCTCCCATAATAAAAGTGGAAAAAATAACATTTTTTGACGGTACTAGGGGTGAGGGTATCCCCCTTTTAAGGAAAAGAAGAAAATACATAAAAGGATTTTGAAAAAATTCATGTTGACTGACCAAAACCAGGAATGCATCGAAAGCGTATTCCTTATATTTCCACGAATCATACATAATTGGGGTTTTCCTGTTACCACGAAGGACCTCGTGATAGCTGGGGAGCGAACTTTAGTATTCGTCTACTTACTATTTATTTCGTTTTTTTAGCTAAGGGTCTTTGATATTTATTTAAGTTAATCAGTGCGAGTGAAGCCGCAGGAACAGCTATAATCTTTATAACATAACTTAAAAAGCTCCTATTTTACTAGTATTATTAGGGAAAAATAACATAAAAAACGCAAGAAAAAATACGTTTTGAAAAGTAAATGATTTTAGCACAATTTTCTAAACTTTATGACAATATAAAACAAAAACTTCTTCAAACTTGTTCTTTGATTATCATGATGATCTTTGATTAGAGTGGCAACCACAAACAAAATAAAATGGGAGTTTTACAAACTTCTTTGCAATAAAGTCATGCACATACGCAGCTGGATAGCGCAATAAAAGCAAAAGTTCTGGCCAAAGAACTGCGCACGATTTCCATATTTATCGGCTGCATTTGCACGCATTTATGCTCGCCGCATGCAACCCTGGCAATATGGGTTATGCATGCTTAATACTTAAAGCGCCGCTCAAACGATAAACGGTGCCACTGCACTTGCATACTCATGAGCACATATTGCATATGTATGTACATATATTTATGCTCTCATTATGTTACGATGCGCTTCGCAAATTTTCTATGACTTCAAACATTTACTCTCACTTGCAAAGCAATTGAAGTAAGTAGAACGCAACGGTTTACAACTTTTATTTATCTCGCGTTGTCAGTGACTGGAAAATGTCATATTTATATAGCAAGTGCAACAATCTTAAGCGCTATCAATGATACTGAGATAAAAAAGATAAAAATGGGTTTGATTTTGCTTTAAAGTTGCCTGTGCTTTGTGGCTGATTCAAAAAAATCTAACTTTTCATCGAACTTGCGTATGGAAGATTTGACCTGTTGAGGGTGAAAATAATTTCCGTTTTAAAGTATTGGAAGGTCCTGGCAAATATAATATAGGTATTTAATCAACGACTTGAAATATAACCCAGACATGATTTGGTTTCAAATAACGACTAAATTCTGATAATAAAATGTATTATTCTTTCGTGGAACTAGCAAAGTTCTCCAACTAAATAGTGCTTCAGTTGCGACATTGAGAAAACTACGAAATTGTGAATGAACTCTGGCAAAAGTAGTATTCAATAACAGTAAACAAACTAATATATAGACAAAAGAACACGTAATATTGGTAGTCGAAAAAGTCTTTTCGTATTTCTAATCAAACTTTTTTTTACATTCACACTAATAAATAAATAAATAAATACCATATGTATTATTTTGGTCGACCACTGTTTGCCATTTTCCGCTACAGACATTATTCCATCAGTGTAAATCGAAATTTCTAAATTTCTGGAAAGGAAGCGAGCGAACCATTTTTGTGCTACACGACTGATACAGCATCGTCTTCGTAAACTTCAGAAATTTCATTGGTGGCTTGCGTGGCATTCTTCTCTTTTTTATACAAAAATTTCAAAACCGCGAATTTCTTCATTATTTTCACTCATTTTTGAACAGCTGTCACTTTTCTTTAACTTCCCCGAATTTATTTTTTTTTTGGTTTAGTGAAGCTTAAAATATCACCTTTCCAACACTATGTTACACAAGGTGATTGGTAGCACTGGAGATATACGACTGCAACGACAACTATTGACAAAATACGAAAATACTTTTTCGACTACCCCATATATGAGTTATCCACTTTTAATACCCAAAATGTATCGAGTTTTTTAAGAAAGTACGTAAAATTTGTCTGACTTGAATCAAAAACAAAAAATTTTAATGAACTCAAATGTGCCTGCAAGTTGCTACAACCACTTCTTCTTTAAGTTAGTAAAAGGGTAAATGTTATTAACTGTTATTAACAAAAAAAAAAAACACACATTGTGACCCAGTTACCTTGAGTTGACATATCCGCAACAACAGTTGATGTGCCACATTTTTATGATCTTCTTTAATGATTCTAAATTTGTTTATACAATTATTTTTACCAACTTTCAAATACTTCCATAATATACCAGCCGTTATTTAAGTGCTAGATGGTCACGATCATGCATCATGCCTGAGCAATAGCATGTCGATGTTACCAAATTTTTCCAATTATGATATAGGTCACTTATGTACTAGTATTTATACACATGATATATACTTCGGGGCTTTTATTATACGGAATTATTTCATCTGATATTTAGACAAATAATATTTAATTTTATTTGAATTATTTCATCTGATAATTAGACACATAATATTTGATTTTTTGAGAGACACGATTTTCTTGTTTTAAACTTTATTCTTCATTTTTGAAATACATATATACAGATGTCAACCACATCACTTCACTCCAAAACTTTTTTGCACATTGCCGCAAGTTGTAATTATTTTTGTATCATTACTGCTCTTCACATCACTTATGTCCTTGCTTTCACAGCTGAATATATTTTTCAACAAAATTTGAAAGTCTCTCATTGGTTTCCATTTCCCTCCTAAATTATAGCTCCGCATACAAAATCAACCGAAGTTTCAGCACGAGTTTATCACGTTTTCCCACATAATATGCCGCAATCCTTTGCATGCCTTTCGACTCGTTTCAGCGCACATATCCTTTCACGCACGTGCATTCGGTTTCAACGCCAAACAAGAACTGCCGCCGTCAGCACACTGTTTGGAACTGAACGCCACGCATTTTATTTACAAACATTTGCCCACCGCAACACAGGAAATCACGCTCTTTGGCTCAATGCGGCGCAGAGTGCCAACAGCGCTAAGGAGTGAGCGACTGACTGAGTGAGTGAGCTGGAAATCCTTGAGTGGCAACAAGTTCAGTCGCCGGCACAGACACACTCGTCCCTTCAGCATTTTCGTTGTTACGCTTAGGCACATGCGTTTTTGTTTGTTTACTTTTGTCGAGCTTGTTTATATACACGCCAGTTATGTGTGTGGTTGTGTGTGTTGGAATGGCTTTATCTGCCTGTCTTTGGCCATACACTGATTGATGTCATTTAAACCCCATAACTTTGTCATTGTTCTGCTGAGGCGAAACAGGTGTGAATTTCTATAACAATACCCCTGCGCGCTCCCCCACTACGCTTTGCGTGCCAATGTGTGAGTGGGTGAGAATCATACGGTACCTCACATTTTGGCGGGAAAATTCAGTTGTGCGCGCGTTTCGGCGTTGGCTTTGCCTTCGGCTGGTGTCATTACGTGCCCGCTTTTTGTAAATAACTGATGAGCATTTTACTTATTACATTACATTTGCGGTTTTTTATTTTGCTCACACATACACACACGCAGCAGTAAAAGCGCGAACTGACATAAATGTGCGATGTTTTTTTCTAACTGGCGGCACACGAGACACGCTCATTACGGCGAGTTAATTTATGTGCTGGCGGACACACGCATGTCGTGGCAGTCACAGAGCCGAAAATGATGGCGGAAACTGTCTCCGCCAGCTAAGTCATTAAATTTTATTAACAATTTCGTGTAGTGACAAAAGAATGATCCCGAAAGAGCGGAAATTAAAAACAATGGGAAATCAAGTTACGGCTGAGGCAAAAAGGATACACTCGGGAGTTAGCCATGCTTGCGCGTTATTTTAACTGAGCAGTGAGCACATGACTTTCAGAGTCTGTCTTGACGAGAAAGGAGTTTACTTCGTTATTTCGATATGATACTCAAAACGCGACTACTGGCCAGTGGTGTATAAGCTGCAGCTGCTATGAACATATTTTTAAAATAATTACAGGTATCTGAATATTCTTTTTTTTTATTTTCAGCTCCAAATTTATTTGAATAGAAAGAAAGCTTAACTAAAAATAAACAATGGACTAATTTTACAATTATTTTGGTTATAAATGAGAAGAGTATGTAAAACTATAAAACAAATACGATATATTTGGTACAAAATAAACCAACCATTTGCAGTTTCTTGTAGGACTCATATGGAAATTAATGCACATTATTATAAGAAAGATGTTTCACTTGAATGTCAATAATATATCTCACAGATTGACCGATGTTTTCGGTAACATGTCAGCCATACGTACTGGCTTCCATATATTTGGTACATGAGGGCTTGAAAGGTGATATTTGTATGGAATTTAGAATTGTTATATATGGAAAGTAGGCGTAGTTGTAGTCCGATTTTGTGCGGAATCATTGCGAATGTTGGAAAATGCTTACGGTGATTCAGTTTTATCAAACACACAAGCCTACGAGTGGTACAAAGCCTTCAAAGACGATAGAGAGATCCTTCGGCACGGCCTTCGATCTCTTCAACTGATGAAAATATTAAAAAAGTGAAGGATATGGTGCTTGATAATCAGGCAAGTGTTAGAGACATCTCTCGCGAATTCGTTAGAATGATTTGGTGGATATTTTCTGTATAAAACGTGTTCTTGCTCGAGTTATTCCCATTAAACCCAAGTTTAAATATGTTTAGCTCTCATATGCCGTTTCGTATCATAATTTGTTTCTTAGTTACATCATTTTATAGCTATTAGATTGCACCCATCCATAAAACCAACTTTCTTATACTACCATGTAACCATAACACGTATACTAAGTTTCAACAAGACGTCTGAGTTTCTACTCATGTTATCGCTTGCTCAAAGGGACGGACGATAAGATAGTCATCTGGAGCTCAACTTGTCACAATATTTTGTTTATGCATATCTCCATAAGTGCTAGGTGTTACCAACAACAGTTAGGTGAATAAATGTATCATATTCTTTAGCAATATGTTGCGAGAGTATACAACAATATGTATATGTACCTATAATAAATACGGCCTTAGCTTCACTAAAGTTGTACTCCGCATAGTACGAGCGTTTCGGAATTTCACTGCAGTTAATAATTTCACTGCAAACAACTTCTGTCGTTATTAACCTAATAATTACTTAATTATACCCTCGCAACAAAGTTGCTAAGGAGAGTATTATAGTTTTGTTCACATAACGGTTGTTTGCAAGTCCTAAAACTAAAAGAGTCAGATATAGAGTTATGTTTACCAAAGTGATCAGGGTGACGAGTAGAGTTGAAATCCGGATGTCTGTTTGTCCGTCCGTCCGTCTGTCCGTGCAAGCTGTAACTTGAGTAAAAATTGAGATACCATGATGAAACTTGGTACACGTAAGTATTTCTTGGCTCCATAAGAAGGTTAAGTTCGAAGATGGGCAAAATCGGCCCACTGCCACGCCCCCAAAATGGCGGAAACCGAAAACCTATAAAGTGTCATAACTAAGCCATAAATAAAGATATTAAAGTGAAATTTGGCACAAAGGATCGCATTAGGGAGGGGCATATTTGGACGTAATTTTTTTGGAAAAGTGGGCGTGGCCCCGCCCCCTACTAAGTTTTTTGTACATATCTCGGAAACTACTACAGCTATGTCAACCAAACTTTATAGAGTCGTTTTCTTCAGGCATTTCCATATACAGTTCAAAAATCGGATAATAACCACGCCCACCTCCCATACAAAGGTTATGTTGAAAATCACTAAAATATAATATTTCTTAACACTCTAATGACATGTACGAAATATGGGTGAAATCGGTTCACAACCACGCATTCTTCCAATATAACGCTATTTTGAATTCCATCTGATGCCTTCTCTGTATAATATACATATATGTACATTAGGAACGGATGATGATAGCGGAATAAAACTTTACACAAATACGGTATTTGAAAAATATGTAAATAACGGATAATGAAATCTCGATTATCACTTTATCATGCAAGAGTGTAAAATGTTCGGTGACGCCCGAACTTAGCCCTTCCTTACTTGTTTTTATTTCAATTAAATGAATGAGTATGACAATTAGTATTTCTTTGGAGAACATATGTATATAAACCTACATCACAAAAGATTTAACTTTTGCTCTATATCAAAAATTTGGTTATTCGAGAATAATATGCCTCAAATGTTTACCCAGCTGTATTTACATCGCGCCTCTTTACCTCCCAGTAAATAATTATATATACACATTTTCACACATATCAGATACATATTAATTCATTGTTGAGGTAGGACCAGCTAACTAAAGTGCAAACAAACTCAAATAAGCTCACTCATATTATTGAGTAATTGAGCTTAACCTAACATGCATACTTCCTTGGGAGGCATGCGCAGTGTAGAGAGTAATAATGGCTCAAGAGAAAATTGTGAGAAGAATACTCTCTCACTCAATGCGATGTAAGAGCAGATGTTATTTTTCAATGGCAAAAGTTGACTGTTACCGTTGTTTTACTGCAATGTGAATAATGAGTAATGAGCTCGACAATTTTTGAAAATACCGACACCAAGTTTAAAAATTTTAGAATGATGTCTACAATATCATTTAAAATGTACTTTACATTACATTGGTGATTCATTTCGAGGCTCCCTACTTTTTTAAAGAAAAAATACAGAAACTTCAAATTTAATGGCGAATGATGGGATCTCAGATGGTCCATCCGTTGAATCTAATTTTCGATGACTCGTTCGGGCATTTCCTCTAATAACTGGCGAATGACACGCATGCTATTTATCTCCAAGGCCTGAATCGAAGCGGGATTGTCCACTTAAACTTTAAACTTTTCACATCCCTTCAAAAAAAAGTCTAAAGGTGTGTTATCACACGATCTTGGTGGCCAATCGAATGGCCCAAAAGGTGAAATTATCAGATCAATTATTTGATGCGATGTGTGGAAAGTGGCGCCGTCTTCTTGAAACCAAATGTAACCGAGATCACCAGCTTCAATTTATGGTAAACAACCCTGGAAACATGTTCTCGAGTATACTTCAGCAATACCAAGTTAAGTTAATGTAATCAATCTAGGCCTTAACATAACCCCAATATGTCTGACATTGTGATTTCGGATTTTCCACCTGAATTTCAACTGTTTATGATGGTCGATCTGTGTAATATTTTTATCAAATTAAGTAGAAATATTTTCATACAAAGTATGACTAACACCTGAAGGTACTTACTCCGCTGTGATTCTGGCATGTTGCTTTATAGCATTGACAGACGGCAGCGTTAAACCAGATTAATTGCATTTTTCGGGATTAATTCAGGAGTTACCACAGCTAACTCCGTTGCTGAATCCAAAAATAACTCTCAAAATTTTAGGGAGTTTGTGAGATTTTCGTTGGCAACATTGTTAAAAATGGCCAATTTTCATCTATTGTGAATGAAATACAAGCAACCCTGACAGCTGTTTATCAAATTCTCAATATAATAGCAATAAAACTTCTATGTTGTGATGCAGTTTTAAAAATAATGTGTTGATATGCTTTTGTAAAAATTGGTCGGCTAACAACCGTAATGTTTATCTTCTATCAATTTTCATTGAAAATATTATAAAAAGGACAATGAGCTGTTTATGAGAGTTTCAAACTCGCATAGCTGCCGTCTGTCACCTACAAATTTGGATCTGATTAAGTGCGCAGTTAATCCGGATTAACGCTGCCGTCTGTCAAGGCTATTAGGCTTTCTTTACTTGTTTCGTATATTTTTTCATTACATAAATAATAAAATCTTTTTTGCTCTAAATAGGTATTCTAAAATTATTATTAAAATTGCTCGGCTGTTGTTTGCTACCAGATATCTAAGTTGAAGCTCATTTGCAGCATATAAACGTAAATATAATAAAAATTATGCAGCTGAAAAGTGTTATACAAATGGAAGACCATTTATTCACATTTACATCACAAAATGATTTTCTTATTAATCAGACAAAGGCACTTACAAAGTAAACACAATTTTGTTGCAGGAATTTTCCTTGAGGGACCATATATGTAAGAGCAGTTAAGATTTACACCGATTTTTTCGACAGTTGAAGCATGTGAAGAAGTAGTTGACAAACTATACACATGTTCACAAATCAACCGCCACGAAATTGAATTAATATTTGCAATATGTAATATTTGTTGCATACCCCAAGGCGTTTACTACTCATTTCATCTTCACGAGAGCGCTCCACCCCACACACCACCAGCAGCCGACGCTGTCAAGGATAAGTCCTAGCACACTTTCGCCGCTCTAATTATACAAATCACTTAAAAGCCACTCGGTTTGTGCCGGTGAAATGGGTCGTGAAAAGCTCAAAGGCCACGCTAAACGGCGCACTTCCCCACATGGAGCAGGCGTAGAAATGCAATTTATTTAATGTTCATAAGTGTTTATTCAATACATATTTAAGTGTGTTTACGAACGTGTAAGCGTGATTTATTTACCCACGCGAAACATAAGTAATTTGTTGCAAATGCGTTTTAATCAAGCGACTACAAGTATTAATGAGCGGAAATCACTTAAAACGCTGCACAAAAAATCAAATAAAACTAAATAAAACACAGTGTTTTAATTTGCGAAGCGTTGACATATTTTAGTCGGCATAAATATTATTTTGTGCATACGCCTGACTAAGCAAATACAATGACACTAACCCGTAGGCAATGAACGTGCAATTTGCGAAATTAGAAATTACGATTTCAATTGAATTATGTGACAAGTTACAGTTAGATTTACTTTTGGAAATCTAGGCCTTGTGTGACGAGCGCCCTGATGTTCACAAAGCTACGCATCAATCCATCATCTCGGCGGGAAACCACTCCGCAATCTCATGCTAAACACATACTCATTTAATTTCATTCTTAAAAACATTCTTTGACGCGAACTCCTCCGAGTAGATGTTTGCCAAATCTGGAAGTGTAGCAAGAAGGTAATACCATCTAGACCAGTGTTTCCCAAAGTGGGCGATAACGCCCCTTTGTGGGCGCTACAGGTATCAAGGGGGGGGTAAGAGACCCAGAAAGAAAATGGGGGCGTTGTGTAGAAGCCTGGGGGGTTATTTGTAATTTTATTCAGCTAGGAGGCCTCTTAGACAACGACTACAATAGCTCTCGACTCTCAACAACAACTTGTGAACATCAACTAATATGAATTAAAAGATTGCTCAAACTCAGTTCTATATTTCTCTCCGCGTAGTTCATATATCTGTCCTATTTTATTGAATATAGAAAAAATGAAAATCATGTCAATCGGTCGCTTCGTTTCATAACGGGGCACCTCCACAGGATAGAATTTATAGAATACTAACTGTCAAACGTATTGCTATTGCCTTTGCCAAATCTGTATGTGGGCATTTGCTATCATAATATAATCACTTGCGCAAATGTGTAGGGTAGGTAGGTTCGAGCTGATGTAGCGAATGCTTTGAGCTCTTATTTAATCTATCTTATGACTTGAGAAATGACGTCGGATAGGTAGCTGATGTAGCGCACGTTTTGAGCTTTTGAACTCCTTAAATCTTTGATGTGGAAAATAAAAAAAGGATCTTTATCCTTTCTTACAAATGTATTTCTGGGAAAAATAAGAATTCATATTTTTGGACTACTATATAATAATTGTGCTTAACTTAAGGAGCTTAAGCATTCCTATATAAACATTGTAATATTTATTTTATATTCATTTGTGGTTTTGCGCGCAAGAGATGAGCATTACTTACGCCTCCTTTACACTACTCGCGAAGTTAAACGTATTTCTCAAAGCAAAACAATGTCGGAAGTAAAAAATAAGAGACGGCAATACTGTGCGGAATACATTAAATTCGGATTCATTGAAAATCCCACAAACCTCGCCTTTGTGTTTTCTATGTCTAAAAACATTTTCGAATGAAACAATGAAGCCTTCAAGATCATTTGAATAAAGTGCATCCAGATAAGAGAGACAAGAATGTAGCATATTTTCAAGACCTAGAGAAGAAGCATAATACTCAGCCAAGTGTAGCAAAACTATTTTCTGCGGCTGCTATAAAAGATGACGACGGACTTCGGCTTCGTACAATATCTCTCTGTTAATTGCTCAAAAAGGCAAACCACATAACATCGGAGAAGAGTTAATATTGCCAGCAATAAATGAAGTAATAACTACCGTGCTTCATAAACCGGCCGCAGATATTATCCGAAAAATTCCTTTGAGTAATAATTCTTTGCAAAGACGAATTGATGAAATGGCTGAAAACATTGAAGAATCATTGTACGATCACCTGAGGTCAAGTCAATTTTCATTTCAGCTGGATGAGACCACTTTACCAACTAATGAAGCATTGTTGTTGTCTTACGTGAGTTTTATTAAAGATGAGAAAATATG
This sequence comes from Bactrocera tryoni, assembly GCF_016617805.1. Taxonomy (NCBI): domain Eukaryota; kingdom Metazoa; phylum Arthropoda; class Insecta; order Diptera; family Tephritidae; genus Bactrocera; species Bactrocera tryoni. The sequence continues at coordinate 87,117,073 of NC_052499.1, forward strand.
TGAAGAACTATTATTTGATAGAAATTTAGAGACCGATACAAAAGGCGAAACCATATTCAATATATTGGAAAAGTTTTGCGATGAGAAAGAGATTCCTTTGAAAAATATTATTTCAGTTGCTACGGATGGCGCTCCGGCTATGACAGGGTGCCATAAAGGCTTCATAGCGTACTTAAAAAATAAAATTCCAGATGTCATTGGTGTACATTGCGTTATTCATAGACAACATTTAGTTGCTAGAAACTTAAGTGAAAAACTATTTCAATCACTGCAATATGTCATCAAAGCAGTCAATAAAATCCGCAACAGCTCTTTGAATGATAGATTATTTCATTAGCTTTGTGTTACTAATGACGAGGATTTCAATCGTTTGTTGTTTCATACTGAAGTTCGTTGGCTATCAAGAGGCAATTGTCTGACTCGATTCTGCAACCTGTTTTACTCTGTTATAGAGTTCTTGGAAACTAAAGATACAGAATTTCAAGACTAGCTCATAACATCAAAGAATGATATAGCTTACATGACAGACCTGTATAAATTGTTCAACGACATGAATCTCCAACTGCAAGGCGATAAACTAAATTTAATTAAAACAAAAAACGTCGTTGCTGCTTTCGCAGCCAAACTGCTTCTACACAAAAAGAATCTGGGCAGACGTGAGTTTCACAATTTTTCGAATTTATCAGTATCATGTAGTAACGACTACTGCCAACATTTGGAAAACCTCCACATTGACTTCACCGAACGATTCCAGCACATTTTGAACTTGGAAGCACCAGACTGGGTGTTGGATTCGTTTTCAAGTGTCAACACAGCAATGTCACCTCAGCTGGAAGAAGAACTTATAGAATTGACAACAAACGAGGAAATAAAAATCAAGTTCAACAAGCAAGGAAGGGCTAAGTTCGGGTGTCACCGAACATTTTATACTCTCGCATGATAAAGTGATAATCGAGATTTCATTATCCGTTATTTACATATTTTTCAAATACCGTATTTGTGTAAAGTTTTATTCCTCTATCATCATTGGTTCCTAATGTATATATTATACAGAGAAGGCATCAGATGGAATTCAAAATAGCGTTATATTGGAAGAAGGCGTGGTTGTGAACCGATTTCACCTATATTTCGTACATGTCATCAGGGTGTTAAGAAAATATTATATACCGAATTTCATTGAAATCGGTCCAGTAGTTCCTGAGATATGGTTTTTGGTCCATAAGTGGGCGAGGCCACGCCCATTTTCAATTTTTCAAAAAAGTCTGGGTGCAGCTTCCTTCTGCAATTTCTTCCGTAAAATTTAGTGTTTCTGTCGTTTTTTGTTAGTCCGTTAACGCACTTTTAGTGATTTTCAACATAACCTTTGTATGGGAGGTGGGCGTGGTTAATATTCGATTTCTTCCATTTTTGAACTGTATATGGAAATGCCTGAAGAAACGACTCTGTAGAGTTTGGTTGGCATAGCTATAGTAGTTTCCGAGATACGTACAAAAAACTTAGTAGGGGGCGGGGCCACGCCCACTTTTCCAAAAATATTACGTCCAAATATGCCCCTCCCTAATGCGATCTTTTGTGCCAAATTTCACTTTAATACCTTTATTTATGGCTTAGTTATGACACTTTATAGGTTTTCGGTTTCCGCCATTTTGTGGGCATGGCAGTTGGCCGATTTTGCCCATCTTCGAACTTAACCTTCTTATGGAGCCAAGGAATACGTGTACCAAGTTTCATGACGATATCTCAATTTTTACTCAAGTTACAGCTTGCACGGACGGACAGACGGACGGACGGACAGACAGACATCCGGATTTCGACTCTACTCGTCACCCTGATCACTTTGGTATATATAACCCTATATCTGACTCTTTTAGTTTTAGGACTTACAAACAACCGTTATGTGAACAAAACTATAATACTCTCTTTGGCAACTTTGTTGCGAGAGTATAAAAATAGTTACCAAGAATTTTGGCTACAAAAACCGATCTCGCAATTGTACCCTGGATTGTGGTCAATCGTTCACTATTCTTGATAGCATTCTCATCGTCATATTTGTGTGAACGTGGATTTAGTGCTGTGACAACACTGCTTACTAAAAATAGAAATCGTTTGCTTGTTACCGAACGAGGCGACTTGCGACTGTTCTTGAGTAAATTGGAACCTGATATTAACAAACTTATTAAACAGCATCAGATTCATCCTTCACATTAGTTTTTGCATATGGATCGATTATTTTAGTTTTATTTTTAGTAAAAGATTGTCTGTTTTAATACTATAAAGTTGTGTTTCAATAATCATTCTTGTTGGCAGGTGGAGCCCATAAGAGTTAACTTGAGACCTAAGCGCCGTTGTATGTTACCTACTGCGCTTAGGTTTCAAGTTGCTGGTTATAGTAAAAGTTTCGTTTAGAATTCTCCGTTAATATACATATATATGTCACAATAATTAATTTGAAGTTATAGTGGTTTTTAAATAGGTGAAAAAATGGGGGCGCTAAAAAATATTTATTCTCAAAGTGGGCGGTAGACAAAATAAGTTTGGGAACCCTGATCTAGACCCATATGTTCGTCTAAAAGAAGCAATCGCCGATGTTGCATCGCCAATTCAACAAAGCAAACAAGCAAACTTACCGTTTATTGAGTGAGTCGAATCCATAAATACTCGTAATCCAAGAGACAGACCTTTACCCAAAACGAATCACTGCGTCGTACGCACTTTCATCACACATAGCCAGACCGGTTATTGCGGAGCTCCAATCAAAATTTCGAAACAAATTAGTATCAAAAAACTCCACTTTCCGCTGGTACCCAAGGTCACCTGACCTGACTACGCAAGACCTTGGTAAGCGGATTCCGTAGTACAAACCATTTCAGTTTTACTCGAGTTGACGATTAAACGACTTCTGTTCGCCCAGTTGGCCGCCAAGATGAGGTATTTTTGACTTAGCGCGTGGACTGAAGTTGGAAGTTTTCTATTTATTGAACTCACTCGAAGAAAGATAAGTCTTCGGATGAAAATAACATAAACTCACCTTTCCTTTCAGCATATTCTTAAACTCAAACCATGAAGAAATGTGTAGATGTGACGAGGGCATCGTTGACTGTTGTGCGCATATCAGATATACTATATAACAAACATTTTTTGTTGCAAATATATGTATTCTGTTCTACTAGAGTGCCATAAATTTTTAATCAATAATATCATAAGTTAATTAAACTAATATAAATATATTGAAAAGGACCGATTTTCCAAACATCCGCTATTTCCAATGTCTAACATGAGTGGATAACACCAGTAAGCCAATTTTGACCTTTGTCAAATATCAACATAACCCAAACTCCCAGCACAACTTGGCGTAGTCAGATATCGCTAGTTTGCTGACAATACACCTATTTATTCCAAAAAATCCTTCAAATTGTCCCCAAAGCCCATGTTGATCATCCATGTGTATAATGAAAACGCAAATTTGACAATCTACAAAGATAGGGAAAACACAAAATTTGAAGTTTTTGCAAAGCTTTACTCACCGACAGGTTAGTTGTCAGATCGATTTTGAAGAATTTGAGTGCAACAAAGGTAATGTTCTCCTGAGCACGATGTATGAAGTAGATGATGAGTTTACGGGAACGCTTGTCCATGGCCAACCAATTGCAATGGAAAATGGCGTCAGGCAGCTTGGCGCTATCATCTTCTATCATCGATGCTTGATAGCAAGTAGGCATGATCTGAAATATAACGCCTAAATAATAGACTACTGTCAACATCTGTTGTCGGCGATCAGCAAACACGAAAAAATTTAGCAAAGAAACACAGAGAGCGAAGGCAACAATAACAAATTGAATAAATAGTGTTATCGAGCAGACGGAGCCAACGATATTTTTCGCCCTGAAAAGAAAAAAACATTGTTAGAAACTGGTTTGCTTCAAATGGCATTTAGCTGATCTTACTCCAACAATTCCTGATGGGTTACAATACAATCCACCAATTCTTCATAGTTCTGTTCATCAGTAAACTCTGGATTCTCGCCCAAATGACTAACACGTTCCGTCAACAGATTGAAATGTGTGCGTAAATTTCGTATATAAATTGCCGGGAACGCATCCATTGAGGCTTGCACCGACAAAAGGAAAACCATGTGAAAAAATTCGAAACTAAAATGTGCCCAATATCTTATGGTTGGCTGAGAAATAGAATCAATGAATGGCAACCATGCGTGCATAGGATAGCTTCCTGTGAGAAGAGCTTGGAGATATGTGGTGCAGCCATAAAAATTAAACACAATTATAACGCTGGCGAAAAAGCGTATGCTGGTGATAACGCAATTTTTTATCTGCTCGCGACTCGCGACGCCCTGGTAGCGTGCATCCATACGAGCAAAGATCGGCTCGGCGCTTCGTAAATGCGTTACCAAAATTGTAATGACAATCGCCTTGATTGGCAGTCCCAGAATATTAAATATTGCTTGCAAAATGCTAAGTTGAACAGTTAAAAGCTCAGTTTCTAACGTATGCAGGTAGCCCATAAAGAAGGTAAACGGACACAGGAGAAGTAGAAACCAGCAAAAGCACATTTGTACCATACCACGCCATCCGTACATTTTTAGTGGCTTAATACCAACCAGAGACCAAAATTCAAATAAAAGCTGGAACGATTCATTGGTCTCGAACTTCGTGGCGCCACGTCCATATAACAAATCGTTGAGTTTGCGCATATTCCTGGAGACCACTGGCTGTCTGCAATGATAGTCAAATATGTATGTATGTTTATAGATATGCTTTTGGAAAATCACCTCTAAAACTACTCAGTTGAAGACCAGATTCTGTTCACTTTTTCGCAACTCATGCCCTTATAAATGTTAGAGATGTGTACATCACCTGATTTTTTTGCATAAGTATTGGTGGGTAAGCCATATTGATATCGGAGGAATAATTATAGGTTGCGATAATCGGACGACAACTTCGATTCATTATATAGTTCTCATGAGAAAACTCGAATTAGGAAAAGGATGGTTCTATTTATAAATTCAACGGTACTAATTGCTCTCTGTGAAATATTCAGGAGTTAACTGCTTCACACAGGGGCATAGATTAAGTGAAATATAAGACTGTCTATCAGATTTAAACATGACAGTTTTTTACACTCTCGCAACAAAGTTGCCAAAGAGAGTATTATAGTTTTGTTCACATAACGGTTGTTTGTAAGTCCTAAAACTAAAAGAGTCAGATATAGGGTTATGTATACCAAAGTGATCAGGGTGATGAGTAGAGTTGAAATCCGGATGTCTGTCTGTCCATCCGTCCGTCTGTCCGTCTGTCCGTCCGTCCGTCTGTCCGTCCGTGCAAGCTGTAACTTGAGTAAAAATTGAGATATCATGATGAAACTTGGTACACATATTTATTGGCTCCATAAGAAGGTTAAGTTCGAATATGGGCAAAATCGGCCCACTGCCACGCCCACAAAATGGCGAAAACCGAAAACCTATAAAGTGTCATAAATAAGCCATAAGTAAAGATATTAAAGTGAAATTTAGCAGAAAGGATCGCATTAGGAAGGGGCATATTTGGACGTAATTTTTTTGGAAAAGTGGGGGTGGCCCCGCCCCCTACTAAGTTTTTTATACATATCTCGGAAACTATTATCGCTATGTCAACCAAACTCTACAGAGTCGTTTCCCTCAGGCATTTCCTTATACAGTTTGAAAATGGAAGAAATCGGATAATAACCACGCCCACCTCCCATACAAAGGTTATGTTGAAAATCACTAAAAGTGCCTTAACCGACTAACAAAACACGTCAGAAACACTAAATTTTACAAAAGAAATGGCAGAAGAAAGCTGCACCCAGGCTTTTTTTAGAAATTGAAAATGGGCGTGGCGTCGCTCACTTATGAACCAAAAACCATATCTCAGGAACTACTTAACCGATTTCAATGAAATTCGGTATGTAATATTTTCTTAAAATCCTGATGACATGTAAAAAATATGGGTGAAATCGGTTCACAACTACACCTTCTTCCAATATAACGCTATTTTGAATTCCATCTGATGCCTTCTCTGTATAATATATACATTAGGAACCAATGATGATAGCGGAATAAAACTTTACACAAATATGGTATTTGAGCTGAGGTAACCCTTGTGGAAAAATTGTCTTGATCGGACTATAACTTTTCAAGGTCACTGATATCGAACACGAAGAACTCAGTGCCTAACCTAATATAACCTAATTTTTCACCGAAAATATCGGTAAATCTCTCAGACATTTTCATGTAATTCAGAGGGCATCATTTTTATACTCTCGCAAAAAAGTTGCTAATAACAGTATCTCGATTATCACTTTATCATGCGAGAGTATAAAATTTTCGGTGACACCCGAAATTAGCCCTTCCTTACTTGTTTTGTTTAATATTAAGTTCATAGACCAGGACAAAATATCTTTCTTGGAGGACTTTCAACTGAACAGTTAATTTCTTATGGCGGTGACCTACTCATCATTTCAGAAATTCTAAGGCTGTTTCGGGGTAAATTTTGTAATGAGATGTTTTTGGGTAATTATAACTGTAAAACGTAAGGTATAAAGTAGTTGTTTGTAAATGGTTTTATAGTAAGGAAATGATTACTGGAGCAGTCTTTGATGTGCGTGGGATACTGGAGAGGTTCCTCATGAGGGCAACGGATTTCTTTCTCATGACTTTTCAAATTTTATCACACGCAAAGAACTTTTTCCACAATACTACTTAAAATATCGAAAAGTGTTTTCCTCGTTAGGTCTTCTTTATCTTCCGTAGGAAGATCAGATCTCAGTCAGAGCATATTTTTGAGGGGCTATATTCAGTTTACTTGTATATGCATATGTAATTCAACTCTTTTCGCGCTTTCCGTATAAACGTGTAAACGGTCCAATCAGTTTGTTAACGGTTGTTGTTTTGCATGAAATTTTATTGACAAGAGAGCAGCAAATATTCGACATAAAATACTGAGTTCAATTATTCCAATACACAAGACCAAAAATGATGAAACAGATGCAAAAGTAAAAACAAAATATTTATAAAAATAAAACATCACTATTTAAAGACAAGAATCACTAAAAAAATAAAATTGAAACCGCATTTTAATATGTAACTATTCTTTCCTAAAAATAAGGAGCTTGAAATATCAGAAGTAAAAATTAATATTTAAAGCTTAATCAAACATGATCTCAAGAACAATCCATAAGAAGAATATATAAAGGAGATATGTATCCTTAAAATATAAAGATGTTTTTAATTTTACTTAAGCAATTATTCAAATAGAGACTATTTTTAAATTCATAACATAATATTTCTCATCTGCAATATCCCATTAGAATTACCATAATATTAATAGCCAATGTCTGACCCCACCAGTGTCATCTGGGCTGAAAACAAACTTCGACAGCCGCCTATTTATTCCAATATCTCTTTTAAATTCTGTCCAAAGCCCATGTTGTTCATAAATGTGTACAATGAAAAACCAAATTTGATAATCTGCAAAGAATTAGAAGACTCACAATGTGTTGCTCTTTCCAAAGCTTCACTCACCGAAAGGTTAGTTGTCAGATTGATGTTGAAGAGTTTCAGTGCTACGAAGGTAATGTTCTCCTGAGCACGATGTATGAAGTAGATGATGAGCTTGCGAGAACGCTTGTCCATGGCCAACCAATTGCAATGGAAAATGGCGTCAGGCAACTTGGCACTGTCAACTTCCATCATCGATGCTTGATAGCATGTAGGCGTGATCTGCATTACAACGCCTAAATAATATAGTAAAGTGACCATCCGTTGAACCGAATCGGCAAAAACGAAAAAGTTTAGCAAGGTAATGCAGAGAGCTAAGGCAGCAATTACGAATTGAACAAATAGTGTTATCGAGCAGACGGATGAAACGATATTTTTCGCCCTGAAAAAGGGTAATTAGAAACTTGTTTTACTTATTCAAAAATCCATTTGAGTTGGTCTTACTCCAACAATTCCTGATGGGTAACAACGCAATCCACCAATTCGTCAAAGTTCTCTTCATCAGTAAACCCTGGATTCTCACCCAAATGACTAACGCGTTCCGTCAACAGATTGAAATGTGTGCGTAAAGTTCGTATATAAATTGCCGGAAACAAATCCATTGCAGTTTGCACGGTGAGTATGAAAACTATGTGAAAAACCTCGAAGACATAATGCGCCCAATATCTTACGGTTGGCTGAGAAATAGAATCAATGAATGGCAGCCATGTGCTCAGAGGATAACTATGTGTGAGTAGCGCTTGGAGATATGTGGTGCATCCATAAAAATGAAACATAAACCCTACGCTGGTGAATATACGTGTGCTGATCATAACACAATCTTTTATCTGCTCACGACTTGCGCCGCTCTGGTAGCGTTCGTCCAAACGATCAAAGATCGGTTCCACTCTTCGCAAATACGTCCTCAATATTGCAATGGAAATGGTCTTGAGTGGCACGCCTATGACATTGGCTGCTGTTTGCAGAAGGCTAAGTTGGATTGTTATTGGCTCGGTTGTCAAAGTGTACAAGTAACCCATGAAGAAGGTAAACGGACAGAGGAGTAGTAAAAACCAGCAGAAGCACATGTGCAGTAAACGACCGAATCGATACGGTTTTAAGGGCTTAACTCCAATCAGTGACCAACATTGAATTAAAAGCTGGAACGATTCATTGGTCGCATACTTCGTAACGCCTCGTCCATTTAACAAATCGGTGAGTTTGCGCATATTCCTGGTGTTCGCTGGCAGCCTACGATGGTAAGATAAGATATATACATGTTATACATATATGCGTAGCCACTTAGGAAATCGTTTCCAAAATTTATTTTGTAATGCAAAAAGATACTATCAACATGAAACTTAAAATCTATACTCGTTACTTTATATATTTCACAATATTTTAGCCTATTCAAAATATTTAGTTTAATGCAACTTTGAATATTTACTAGAAGGCGCGACTATTCCATTGAAATAAAACCAGATTCTGCTCACATTTTCGCAACTAATGGCCTTATATATGGCGTGTTAGAGGCGTGTAGATAAATAATTAAAGGTTGTGTTAATTTTGATGACAACTTCAATCTTTTACAGTGAACACCCCAAGGGCGTAATAGCAAATTGAACTGCATTGGCTTTAGGATATTAAATTTTTCTCGGTTATACGTATAGTTATAGTTATTCTCGTAGAGATCTTTTTAATGAAACATTAACAGGTATTATACTTTACTTTAAGATTGAGAATATAGAATGCGTTTTTGCCAGATAAAAATCTGACAGACTTGTTTAGTCACAGTTCAAATGACGCGGCTCTATCTTAGTTTATAATATTCATGATATGTACGATAAATAAATCTTGTTGCCTGACTACGCGCATGCCGATAGTTTGTTTTGAGTAATTATAACTGTAATATTTAGCATATAAAGGAGTTGTTTGTGAATGGTTTTCTAGAAAACAAATAATTACTCGAGCTTTCATTGATGTGCGTGGGAAACTGGATAATTGAAAGGCTCTTCATGAAGGGCAACGGCTTTGTTTCTCATGACTTTGCAAATTTTAGCACACGCAAGGCTTTTTTTCTCACAAAACCCATGCCTGAACGAAAATTATTATATATAGTATAGGGCTGGGGTATTTTAGAAGTAGATGGCTCTGACTCTCATTAAGATACCTCACAGGTTGGCCGACATTTTCAATAAAAAGGAGGCTATAGACACTATGTTAATTCCATAAATAAACAGCGAAGTACCAACCTAGCAAGCTCATTGTCTTTGAAGTTTTTAATGATTCCGCTTCCAAACAAGACGGATAACAAAGAAGCTTAATGCTACTGATAAAAAGTTTAAATTTTCTCTCCAAGACTAACCCTAAGCGGACTGTCCGCGAGCTTGAATGCCAAACCAATTAGAGCTCGAATAACCGCCTCCAGCCGTGTGGTATTAAAGGACTCACGATATTGAAAAGACACCGACCGTTTTTAAGATACTTAGATATGGCAGCTCTCACTTTTCGTAATGCCCATTCGCGCTTGAACCACTTCTACGAATCCTATTGATAGTTTTCTGTTTGAAGATATGTTATCCGATAGCTTCAGAGTCTACCCAAGGGGTTTATCGAAGCTGGCTACACCAAAGTTCCAAATCCGTGTTCCTAAAGTTAATATCGGATTTGATAGCAGTGGCTACTCTGTATTAACTAATATTTATACGTCCTCGTTATTGAAATTAGGTAAGATATACCGATAGACTCCTTGATCGACAAAGCGTCTCGATCCATCCGAAAAGTTTTCTACCTTATCGCATGTACGCCTACAAGATAAGCCTTGTTTGTAGTACGTAGCTAAGTGGAGCTCTACTCTGGGCCAGTAGGATCTTCCAGCTACTGAAGAGCTAGTTGTTGACAAGCTCTTGATAAGCTCTTGAGAAGCGCACGCAAAGTCCATAGGTCCAGCACAATTACGGTAGAGGACAACGAAGAGCAAGGAAATCGCAACCAGGGGACCCTCACTTGTAAGCTCATCTGCTTTGCAGGTAACGCAATGCTATCGATAGTGAGGATAAACACTCTGCATTCTCTGCATGAAAACCGCACAAACAAACATAAACTCCCTAATTCCCGATTGACCCTTCGTTTAAGTCTCTTGAGAACTTCGACGTAAAACTTGTCGTTGACGGTTTGTCCAGGAGGAACAAATTCATAATGGACGATGCCTTTGATGTCAAAAAAGACAATGAGCTTTGGATTTGTTCATAGCTAGGAACGCACTCTCCCGAATACAGTCGGTGCGCGCACGCCCCGAAGTACAGTCTCAGCAGAAGAAGATCAGTCCTATTACTTTCCGGACAAACCTTGTAGTGCTACGTGATAGTTTATTTCTGTTGCGATGATGGCGCCATGTAGAAGTGACGTTAAGTACTTATTTAGGCGTTTTCTGTCACCAAAAAAGTAGATTCTATCTTCCTTGTACCCTTCATTATATTTTCCTATAGCACTCGCGAGCTGATCAACTGGGATTTTTTACCTGTTTCATTTTTGGAAGGCCGCAACCCCTTGAAAACTTGTTTTTGTGTGACATTATCATTACTAACGAGCTGTGACATGTTAAAGTAGTGTATATAGTTTACTTGATTTTACTGCGTCTCACTTACAGTATTATTGGCATTAGCAATTATTCACACTAATTAAGACTTATTTCTTATACATCCATATAAAAGAGGCTAAGCGCTAGTTCCAGGGCATATTTTTACACGGCTGATCAGTTGAATAGCAAGTTAATGAAATGAATCTTTTCACGGTGTTAACAAGTTTTTGGATATTATCATTTAGGCCAGTGCTGACGTGTTTCTCACTCTTTATGCCTTCTTGGGACTATATGCAAGTGGATTATCAAATGTATTACGATTATCAAACGGACCATAAATCAGGATGTCTGTTTGAGCGGACTGTGCAAATGAATATCGGAAAGAGCAAGCAAATGAACACCACGGTTTACATACTATTAAGGACTATGGTGGTAGGTGGTATACCGAACTACTTAATTAATCTAGTTCCAGGCTTTTCTTCCAAAAAGGAGCCAGAAAAAAAACTGTAAACAGACCCTAATTGTTTGGAGACAGAAAATTATTCGTGCTCAGATAGAACTAACGAGCCTTGTTCAGGAAGTGCAACATCAGAAAGTGCGGATAATTCCTGCCCCGATGAGTGTAGCGAGTCATGTGATTCAGCATCAAAATAATCACGTCAGCGTTATTTAGGAGAGATCGGAGACCGATGTTGAATTAATTCTTTTTCGAATTAGTGAATAAATTTTGTAATCCAACGTAAAAGGGAAGATAGAACAGTAAGAGTATCGAGCCGAATCGAACTTCATAGCGATATAACATCGTTTAACTTTAGTGTAGGCAATTCTAGGTTATGTGATTACCTGAAAACTTCATATCTAACTAAGTAAGACATACTTTACAAGATTGAGTGCAATCCGCGATATGTGTGTTAAAAACAATTTTTTAGCTATCTGCGGTCAAAGGCAATTTCAAGGGTAATTTCATAGCTAATGTAATCAAGAACCTAGTAACTTGATTGAAAGAGTTTTTTCATTTCATTGACAACTTTTAAAAAAGATTTCATTTGCGGGAATTTATCTTTCGACACCAAATAAGAATATATCATTACATATTATATATTTAAGGAACCATATAAACATCTATGTTCAATGAAGTGTTCAATGAAGTAAAAAATAAGGAAATAGAGAAACCAGCTAAGACTTATTTAAGGTTTTTATAAATTTTTCCCTGGTTCTACTCTTTGGCTGTAGAAATCAACTTCTTAAAAGGTTTCATACTTTCGAGTTATGACAACTAATAGATTATACATGTTTATAAACGAGGAACGCACCGTGCCCTTAGGACTATTGTGCCCTCTCCTAAATCACAAAAACTCTCCTAGCCTAAGCAAATCGTTAAAGTCCAATATACTGCTGGGTGCTAGCGAAGCGATGTTATCTCTATTTGGAGACATGGATCCAAGGCCTTTCAACCTGAGTCTGCAGACTGCCATTCAGTCTATTAGCAGGTGTTCAGGGTCCCTACCGCAGAACCGGCAATTTACGTAAGAAGCATACCCATATTGTATACGTGCTTTTTCAGCTTGCAGTAGCCAGTGCAGAAAAAGACAAGTAGTCTGTATTTGTTCCTAGGGAGGTTAATTACATATTTAAACCTGCTGAGGTTGTAACCACCCATTAGCAATTCGGCATGTCGCATGCCTTGCCTCCGATTTCTTCTTTGCGGAGCAGCTCCTTTATAGAATGGGGGGCGATGTTCATGGAAGCTGCGGAGTGGGCCAGCTCATCAACCAGTTCATTCCCTTTTATACCTTTGCGACCGGGCACTCAAATGAGTTGCTTTGGTTTCATTCCGCTAGGCTGTTCAGCACTAGGTACACTCCTGCACCTGTAGCGATTTGATCTCATTTGCAGAGGTTGCTTTAAGTGCCGCTGGACTATCGCTAAGTATGGTTATTCGTTCGTTGCGATAGTTGCGTTGGAGGTTTACCTCTATGCATCGACTTATAGCAAAGACTTTTGCCTGAAAAATGCTCAGAAAACTTCCCACAGATATGGAACGAGATTACTTTACCTTCGCCAGATCCTTCTACTGTCATTTGTGGCAGTGTGTGCTTGGCTACCAGATTACTAAGTGAAGTAGTGTGAGCTTAAGCATGATTTCTAGTGCTGCCGTCCATCAAGTGCGGGTTGCAGCTTCGATAGTTGGATCCCTACCGAAGTCTGCGAAGCTTTTGAGGCCCAAGCTATTGCTTCGTAAGTGATTGTCGGTCCCACAATCATGGTGTATAGTATAACCATCTGACGATCCTTGGCTTGCAGCACCAGGATTACATAGTACGTATTTTTACAGCCTGTCTATGTCAAGAACCTCTCGAAATGTATGAATGTTCCCCGAAGGAAAAAGGGCAAAGTCAAGACGCGATCTTTTTGCCAAAGAATTATAAAATCCTTCGCCTCCGTTCAATTTATGTAGAAACGATGATGCAACGGAATGGATGTTTTAGAACAAATTTCAATATTATGAGTAATGAAGATTATCGGGCAGGTTTGTCTTCCCAAAGAGCTCAAACTCCTTTCTACCAGAGCTATTTGCAATTAAAGAGCAGACTTTAAACTTATTTAAAATAATCCACTATTTTCATTTACGCAGAGTAAAATGGCCGGGAGACCTTTCAGCAAAGAGTAATTATTTCGAAATTAGCAAAAGTGCTACACCATGCAACAATAACAACAATAACAAGCACAGTGTAAACAAACGTGTTGACTTTCTGTGATGAGCTGCTGCGAACACTCAGACTTCACACTAGACTTGCTTTGCTAAGCATAAAAGTGTACAAACATTAAGCAATTGAGATATGAGTTTAAGCCGCTTCTAAGACCACATTTGCCCCAGCAACAGGCATCAACAGATTAACTGCATAGAAACACTTCCGGACGGGTGACAGAAAAACGAAAGAAGATTAGCAAAATACGTTTCTATGGAGTCAAACGGCAAACTGAAATTTGTTTAAGTATTCTTAGTATTTTCATACATAAATAAAATTATGCTTGTTGGAGAACCTAACAAGCGAAATAATATTTTACAAATAACGGAATTCAAGTAACTGTTCAGTAGTAAGCGAGGCACAAAATTGTAAATTGAGCGAGCTGAACTCAAAAGAAACTTAATATGATTCTTTCGCTGTTCTTATTTGAATGAAAGAGCAATAAAAAGCCAGACTTTTAGGTCATTTTGCAAACGTCACTGTTCTGCTGAATGCTGGAAAAGCATAAATTTAGATTGCAACAATGTTGAACATTTTCTCTTTCCACATATTCTCTAACCATTACAAGCGTTAACGTTCTGGGCACAAGACAGTAATGCCTGCTTTCGTACATTGTATTGCTGCCAGCTGAACTTAGTTTTATGCAATGCGAGAAAATCTGTTGGTAAGTTCTGAAAAAATGAATTCGCCGGAACAATTGGACTACTTCACTCAGCTAAAATATTCGAACAAGAAGATGATAGGCTATAGCTGGCTCTGGGATTTACATTTTTCGTCAGATGAAATTTTACTAAACCAAAACCTGCTAACGAATGAGCGGCTGGTCAGTTGTCTCCGAGCACCTTGAGAGTTAGGACGATGTGTTTCTGGAAGTGATGCAAGCCGAAACTCAGTAAATCTGCGACAGAGACGTTTGATACCAGGCCGTGCTGGGAGACCTGCGACTTCGACAAACACCGACAATGTGACTAGTGTCCGCAAAATTTTGAACTCAGACCGTCGACTAATTATTCGTTTAATTGCTCAGATGTTAAATTTATCAAAGTCTGTGGTTCCTGATATTGTGAGGGAGCGCTTGAACATGCGCAAGGTGTGCGCGAAGAGAGTCCCAAACGTGCTCACTGACGAGCAGAAATTATGGCGAGTGGAAGTGTACCAAGAAAATTTGAAAATCTGTGAAAATGACCCCAATGAATCTATTTTGAATAAGGTAATCACAGGTGACAAGTCATGGATCTTTGAGTATGATCCCGAGATAAAGAGGAACTCTTCTTCGTAGAGCAGCATGCACCTCGGCTCTCAAGGCTATTCGGGAAAATGCTTTCCGTGACGCTTTCAATGCTTGGAAATCACGCTGGCAGCTCTACATTGATGCAGAAGGAGCCTGTTTTGAAAGTTTTTAAAGAATCGTAACGATTGGTTCAATAAATTTTTTTTAAATCGTCTCAGTCCTATTACTTTCCGGACAAACCCTGTATGTCTCATTAAAATAATCTTTAGTGTATAGTATACTCTTATCTTTCTGAAGTACATAAAGTGTTTCGGCGATTTTTACGGGGAGTGAAATTATTCAACAAAGAAGTTATATTAAATTTTGTGTGCTGAATCATATTTCTAGTACCAAATATTCAGAACTTTAGTAAAGGCCTTCGGTGATAACTTTTTGTCGCGAGCTAGTATTTTAGATTGGTACAAGGTATTCAAAGAAGGTCGAGATTGCGTTGACGACTAACCACGGCCAGGACGGCCATCGACACCAACTGATGATGAAGATGTCAATAAAATAAAGGAATTCGTGCTTGAGAATCTTCGATAAAGAGTCATACAAGTAGATCTAATTGGCATCGTTGGAGTATCGGAAGGATGAGTGAGAACCATTTTGAAAGATCATGTAGGCCTAAAAATAATAAAGGCATGATTGGTTCCAAAATCGCTAAATTTTCCAAAAACAGCGTCGCTGTTGTGTAAAGTCAGTGAAACAATGCTTTTCGGCTACCAGGACGTCATGAAACGTAGTATTACTGGCGATGAGTCTAGGATCTATGCTTACAACTAAAAACCACCTCAAATTTTCTTCGATAATCGAGGTATTTTCAAACAATATCGTGCCGCAACTACCACCTGATTTAGCTTCGTGTTACTTCGGGCTTTTTAAACGACCGCTGCGTGGAAAACATTTTGAGTCAATTGAAGAAATTAAACGTGAATCGCCACGCTTGTTGAAGGCTATACCGAAAATTGACTTTAACAACTTTTTCGAGGATTCAAAACGACATTGACACAAGTGTACTGGGGCCAAGGGATATTACATTTAGAGGGGCGACACAGATTTGAAGAATAAATTAAGAGTTTCAAAATTATGAAAAAAGTCTTACTAATTTTTGCTCATAGCAGTACATGGCCTTTAAACTCTATATTCTTTTTTTACTATTTTTTATAGAGGAGAAATTTTTTCGAACTACGAAATTTTCGAACTTTTTAAAACTTGTTGATTTATTTATTTTGGAGATAAAAATTGTATAGTAAAAGATCGAAGAGTCATTTTAAATTTGTTGGAAAATGAAATAAGTAAGAAAGCTAGTCCTAAATGGGGCTTACTGTATTTTGAGCTCCAATCTTCTTCCATCAATGCACTGTTTAATAAAAGAATATCGCTTAAGCAGCATTCCTTTGACGTTGCCATTTACACTTAATGTCTTTCAGATATCAAATGAACTTCCAATATTTATTCTCTAGCACTCACCCATTTCTACTCACTTTCGAACACTCGAATTTTCTTCATAAGACATATGTACATCCTTTGACTGCGTGAATCCTGTACCTTCTAGACACTTTTGCTGAATTTTAAAGAACGTGATTTGCCGAAGCACGATTCTGTTAAACTTTACAGAAATGTATTTCAGTACTCGTTTCCGAAATATTTAAAAAGAATGCGTTTCAGCCTTCTTGCTTCCCTTGGCGGTGCCCGGGTGGTAAGTATTAGAGAGAAGAAGCAATTCATACAAAGCATTAAAAACACACAGGTTCTTTTTGTTTTTCTTTTATTCTCTATGGCCTCCCGTCAGCCGTGTTAGCGTCTATGCAAACTCAATCGCTTCTAGTCGAATGCAAGTCGAACTTAACCATCCAAACAAATGCGGTAACATTAATAATTTGCCAACATTATGGAGTAATTTAAAAGACCGGCCGTTTGTGGCTCGACATGTACGTGTGCGCAACTGTGCACGTCGGCTTTGTTTATGTCGCTGTTGCACAGTGCCGCATTTAACTCAAAGCAATGCCTTTTTGTGCTGAGACACAGTTGAAAGCCCGGGCAGTTCACGCGGTCGCATGACCGGCAATATGTGCAAATGCTCGCTTTATGCCTTCTTATTTGCATATGCACACAAGCGTCTCCTACACCCATACACAGCTACAGCTTTCACACACATATACAGACAGCGTGCGACACCGTTATGCGCCCGTATATCACAGTATGCAGCGCTAGTTCATTAATTATAACAAATAGCTCCCCACAGTAGTGCCGCCAGGCAAGTTTAAATTGGTGTAAAAATATTAACGTGTGCTCGTGCGCATGCGTGTGTGTGTGTGCGTGTAAAAAACAAAACGAGTTAGCTGTTGTTTCGTTTATGCAATTTATAATTTTCAGTGAGTCGATGCGACACACATATGCATAAGTACATCAATTAAGTGCTGGAAAGTAGCTTTTTCTTCTAACTATCTGTCTACGGCTGCTGGCGTTTATAATTATATAGGGAAGTCAACAGTGCGTATGTGTGTCGCTGATGCAGAACAAGACTGGCAAAAAATTTGAAAGTCCGGAATTAGTAGATCTAATTAATTCTGGATCCAAAAAAAAACAAAAACTACCTAAGCTTCAAAAACATTGCCTTAATAGAAATAGGTGGTCACATAACGCTAAATATAATCTGCGGATTGTTCCTTGTCTATAAATTTATTTGCTTCTGCATTCAAGATATTTCACTCCTTAGCCAAAAGCACCACTCATAACTATTTTCGCAATATGTAGATGTAAACCGAACAAGCTTCAATGCTTAATACTCAACCCCTCAACTCATTTTGATGACAAATTCGAAACGCGCAACAGCTCACCGCAGACATTCGCCTTTGATTTGCAGAAAATCAAAACTTTAACTGGCGAAAGCACCATTCAACAGGAACTCTTCTCTAATACGAAATAGTTTTGTGTCAAACTAATCGCAATGAAATGTGCGGAAAATTAGAGTACGAAACTTTTTAAGAAGCTCAGAGGTGAAGGAAATTCGTTAGGCCAAAGTGAGCGCACTATTGAATGATAGCAAGCTAAACGGGAAGCAAGGAAGGAAGCAATGTGAACTTTCGAAACTGCTGCAAACGACCGGAATGTTTGGTTAAGCAAAATTTACACATTTAAAACAAAATTAAGAAAATTTCCGTAAAGCTATTATTATTCTTATATGTATTACTGGCAAATAAATATCCAAATAATTAAAATTACAGTTTTAATAATAATTTGAATGATCAGGATATACATTTCAAGTAGACGGTGTACTTACTCGAACTAATCCGGTAGACCTAGGATTCTTTTTAGAAAAATATAATTTATTTGTTTATACTTTGCATTAGTTAGGAGCTTACTAGTTTCATTTTACTTAGGCTACAATGTTGATAATCTTATATTAAAATGTGAGAATTCCCCAAATATCAAAACTGTTTCTGAAATTTTCTCTATTATTGCAAATAACTCCTTCACCTCTAATATCTAGCTCCTCTGAGTTGTTCTTATCCGCCAGCTTCAACATTTCCTGCAAATAACAACTCTAAAATAAGACAAAGTCAAATCTCTAAACTTATTATCTTATTCTTAAACAAGTAAGGAAGGGCTAAGTTCGGTTGCAAGAATCAAAGCCAGGGAAATAATTTATGGTGTAAAACATCAACCAGAGGATCGAAATCCAAGCAATTTTATATATACATAACTATACTGACAGACACAAAAGGTTTATTAGAAAAACGAAAATCGTTATATGTATTATCTATTTTTCTCTATACCACATACTATTAACATGCCACGTACGTCAAGTTTTCGCCCAATTTTATTAATTTTAGGCACAAGGACACGCTCTCTCATTTTCATTGAGATAACTCACATATTGGCCAATACATGCAGCACAAAATCACATGGAAATTCGAAAATCTTTATATTAGGTGTATTCGGGCTAATGGAAGTATTGGTCCGATTCCACCAATTTTTGACATACAAACACACCATAATCACAGAAGGATTGTTATTTAATTTCAATTATATATCTCACACATTGACCCATACATTCGAACAAAAACCAATTATAGTTAACGGGGTCCAAATATCCGGTACCTACGGGCTTGAACGGTTTTTGTTGGAATCAACAATTTTTGGTCATAAGTTGGCATACACTAAAGGTATTATTCGCGCAAAGTCTTATGCCGTTATATTAATTACTTCTTGATTTGTGTACTGGAAAGTCAAAGCATCAACTGTATCTTAAAATGTTATATGGAAGTAGGCATGGTTGTAGTCCGATTTCGCCCATTTTCGCACTGCGATATAGGAATATGATGGAAATGTTACGTACCACATTTATCAAAGGTGGGCGGTGCCCCGCCCATCGTCCAATTTTCACTTGACTTCCTATTAAGCCCTCTCATACCCTCTCGGAAGAAAAAATTAGTGTTTGTGGCATATTTAGTTATTGATTTACCGTTATATGGGGTATGAACGGAGTTACCATTCGATTTCATCTTTTTTCACACTGTCGATAGGAGTTCTTATAAAAATTGCACTAGGCGAGTTTGACTATTGTAGCTTAATTATGATTTAAGAGATATATAGTATACACTAAACTTATTGAAGGCTGGGTCCACGCCCACTTTTAAAAATTTGCTACTGCGACTCCCTGTGCCAAATAAGAGTTTTACTATATCTTAATTAAGTTACTTGTTTTGTACTAAGGAATCCGCTTACCAAGTCTCTTCAAGATATATAACTTTTTACTCAAGTTACAGCTTGCACGGATGGACTTAAACAACATGTTGCAAGAGTGTAAAAATTAAGTGTTACGTTTGTCCGAGGTAAGCTCTTAAACTACTGAAGAGATTTTAGAAAAATTTAGCACACTCTTCGCAGTTTGTACCAAGTTAAAAGATAGGATACTATTATCTCAATTATGTTTAAAGACAAACCAATTCATGTGGTTAAAAATTCATTAATTTTCCATTGACGAATCTGAAAATATATTTCCGACCGATCCTATCTGCTGGATACGTTTTCTCTCAGCGGAAAAGTTCGCCGCAATTCGTCCACTCTTTTTCTTGTTTCTCGCAAAACCAAACTCTTTCCAAAGGGCAATCAGTCAAACAAATCGCCTAAGCACTCTTTGGCGATGGCTATTCGAGCGCACGAAAAGTACACATCAATCTATAATTTTACTCCCAACAGCATGCATGTGTGTGTGTGTGTGCTCTCCTGTTTTGTCAGAGTTGACCAACTGCAATGAAGTACAATTTATTTAGTACATTTTTCAACGCAATTGCAACAACATCAACCATTCAATGCATATATGAGGAGCAGGCTGCTGCTCCTGCCGGCATTCGGCATCCTGCTAGGCAAATTCTGCTCACCACCCACAACTCCTCGCTGCGCCGTACACAATAAATTTGATTTATGAAGCAACATCGCATAACGGGGAAAAATTAAATAAAAAATGAAAAATAAAAAGCAACAACAAAACAGTGCAACTTGCACCAATCTGTTGTCTGTCCAGCCCTTTTGTGCTTCAAGGCCCGGCTCTTTGTTGCCTGCACGTTTTTTAGTTATTCATAGCCGCCGCAGCGCAATGATGTCGATGGCGTGGGCGGCCGCGCCCACATGCACGCTCACCGGGGCAACGACGGGCACATACAAACGCACACCTGCACACATGCGGCATGCCTGCGTTGCGGCAGCAATAATTTTTAATCACATCAATGATGGTTGCCACAAGTCTGTTGCATGCAACATCGTTATGATGTAACAATAACGAACGCCAGCACAGTAATGCATGCAAACACAACACCCGAGGCAGCACGAAGGCACCGGCAAGGCATCAAACCGGGTGTAAAAAAGGAAAATTAAAGCAATTTGTAAGCGTCATAAATCATTCAGCAGCGCTAACATAAAGCCAACGCAAGACACACAATATTTATTTGCCACTAAATTCACTTTCCCACAAGCAAACACATATGCGCATGTTCGCATCTGTGTGTGTGTGTGCGTAAATGTGAAGCATAACAAATTGAAAATTACAGCCGCAGCAAAGAATTGCTCAATTATTTATGAGAAATCATCATACAGTTAGCTTAGAATATTCCTCAATGGGACATTAAGGACTCCAGGCATGCGAAAGCATATTTTGCAGTTTATACTAATTAATAAGTATGTTGTTGACCATACTTTTCAATTAAATAAAAACATTACAGTTATTATAAAGTGAAACTTTTTATCTATCGTCCCAAATTTGGTTCGTCTATTTGTCGCGAATCAGTCAGTGATTAAAGGGCGCTGGGCAAACACCGACTACGTGATCCCTCTTTTCAACAGGGAAAGCAGGTTCAAGGTAAAAAGATGAAAAGATGGCTGGCGTAAAGATAGCCACGCGCAACACTCTAAATATCTATACGGATGGCTCGAAAATGGATGATGGCCAAGCAGCTATCAAAGCAGTAACCTCATGTCGCATATCGGCCAGAAGTGTCTAGGGAAGCAGGGCAGCAGTAGAAAGTATTGCCAGAAGTAAGCAACTTCACTTCAACTTAATTTTACTTTGTATTTCCAAAACTTCAAGCCATTATTTAAATCGTTTTCTGAGATTTTTTTTCGCTTGGTACTCTGCAAAATAGATTCCTAGACACCTCTAAGAATGCCTATAAGTTTCATCATTCCTAATATTTTTTTTTTCATTGAGTTATAAAATGCATAGGAAATTAAAAATTTTCCCAAAAATAATCAAACTTTAACTGTTAATATCTTTTAAACGTTTGGGTTTACGAAAAAATCATAATAGACCTTTTTTGTAGAGTATTCAATTTCCTACAAAATCTAAGAAACAAGATATTTTTTTAAGTAGTTGGAAGCGAGATATAAATTTTTCTATCTGATAATAAGAAAACATAGAAAACTGTATGTAGGAGGACCTTCCCGTTACAATTAAAAACTCATGTTTGGAGAGGCTTTCTTAGAGGTGTCTAGGGACCTATTTTTCCGAGTACCAAATGAAAAAAAAAATTTCCTTTTTTTTGAATCACTCTAGTGTGCATGCATATGCGTGTGGGCGAAAAAACCCAGTGCTTATCGCTAAAAGTACACTTCATAATAGAACCCACAATATACTCTCGAAGCATTCTATATACTAAGCTGGCGCTAAGCGGAAAAGGCCGCTTCTGTATAAAAAAAAGCAATTTGAGTATTACGAAAACCGCAGAGTTGACTTAAAACAAACGATTAATAATCTTTTATAACTGGCTGAAAACTTGAAGGACACATCGATTGTCAACAGCTTAAAAAACGCCCGGACCCAGAGTAATAATTATAAAGAATTCGCAATTTCTTTATATTTTCAATGAGGATTCAACTCCTCACTATGGTGTAAACTTTTATAATTATAATTTAAATTGTATTTAATACTAGCTGACCCTGATCGGTTGTCCTGCGTGATATTATGTCTTTTGAAATGAAAAGAAAGTTAAATTTATCATTTCATTTTTTTTCGATGTAACGCAGCTTGATAAACAACATTTTTTGGTTTCTGTACCTGTGTGAAAAACATAGCATTTCCAAATTTATGCCACACACTATGCGACTATCCTTGTGTCCTGTTGATTGTCATCTCAAATGCAATTTTCACTGGAAACGGAATACGTTTGAACTGACATGGAAAATCGTTACAACTCAAAGGAATTCGTAGAATCAAGCATTCTGCCTCCCTTGTATTCGATAGGTGCGTCACAATCAGTCAGGTTCCATTGCACAGTTTCGGCGCATGCAGATTGCGAAACATAACAACGATAGATCCAACTTTGAGAAGCAAATGATGCGGTGGCATACCAAGCCTCTCCAAAGAATTTAGAAATTCCCCTGGATAATTCACGGCGTCGTCTTCATTGTCAAGACGATCGATCCATTTTTATGAGCACAAGTCTCCCGGAATTTGACTTTGAATCTTCCAACAACATCGGTATTTTTGGCAGCTAACATTGCGCGTACACTTAAGGAATCGTAGTTACGATAATTTGGCCAATGTCCGTGTCATCTTTTGTGAATTGATAAACGGCAGATGGAATTGATATCAAACCACCAGAAGTATCAACTGGAATTGACCCATTTCCATTTATTAGCGAATACGATGTAAAATGTCTTCGGCAATGTCATTTTTGTTCGTATCACATAATTGCCGCGGATTTTAAGGCTGACATGTCGAAATTATTATCGCAAAAGTGTGCGATCTTCATTTGCATTCGAAGTAGCTTTTGCATCGTCCATCGTTTCATTCCAGTGATTATCATGTTCCAGCAATTGTAATTGTAATTTTAATTAGCTCTGCTCTTATACCTCTCTCAATTTTTTGCTACCGTTATGCCGGAGAAGAGCACAGCACTTCATTTTTGGCTATTGCTACAGCTATAGTTTTTTACTTAACAAAACTCCGAGCAGAGCACATACTTTTACATTGTTCTGCTATGGCTCCCGTCAAAGTGAGAGCGGTGCTATAGCATAGCAATAATTCTAGAAATTTTGCTGCTACGGAGTAGTAAATGAAAATGGGTTCAACAAATGAGCAGTTTCTGGATGTGAAAGGTGCAGATGCAAATTTCAGAGCGCTATCTCAAACACTGACTAGTTTGCATATAAGCAGAGATAAAGAGATCCCCAACTCTCCTGTCACTGGAAATGTGAGAACCGCTCACCTACCGAACTTTGACAGTTGACTGGATTGGGTAGGTTTTGACGTTCTGCAATTGGAATGACTGGAACGGCCAGATTGAAATTATACCAAAAAAATATATGTGTACGGAGGAATTTGCTGCCGCCGTTCAAGATCGCTAATAAAAATTTATACAATGAAAATCAAAGAAAATGCGAAATTTAAATATATTTCATGAAATGTTTTGCATAGTAGAATTATATTTCAATTACAAATGATTAAAAACATTTATTAATTGAGAACGAACAGGCTTAACTCACTTTATTAAGCATTGAACGATCAAAAGTTAGTTGTTTTAATATACCATAAAATCATAAAAAAGGATTGTAGTTTCGCCATATATTAGAAGTCCAATATATAATATTTTGCAATCGTTATAAATGTTGGGCGTCTTAATTTAAATGCTCAAAAATTCTTATTTTGTTCGGTCTGGCCATAATGGAAAATGTTATAAAAACGCTTATTTTGAGGCGCTCTCACACTGGAATAAGTTGGGCATCCCATTATCCCTGCATATAAGTATACAGACGGACGGATGGATAGACGAATATGGCCAAATCAACTCAGCTCGTCACCAGAGATAAAGAGATGTTTAACTCCTCTCTCACTGGAATTGAGAGAACAATTGCTAAACGTCAAAACCACCTAAACTTTGACAGTTGATCGAGTTCAGGAGGTTTTGACGTTTAGCAATTGGAAACGAGCGATGGCCAGATTGAAATCTTACCAAAAAAATATGTAAATGGAGGGATTTGTTGCATCGTTCAAGACCATTTTTTTATATTCTGTACTATAATACGAAGAGTGAAAAATTTGGATAACTTATCTACTGTTATTGATTTTCAAGTTAAATTGAAGGACGCGATTTTAAATTTCAAAGGCGAATTATCCGAAAATGTATTTATCAATGGTTTTGCTGGGTGCCCTACATAAACGCGAGACCCGCATTTTAATTATCTGATTATGGCTATCATATATGTAAACTCCAGTTACAATATTGAGAACGACCCGACAGCCTGTGAAGAGAAGTATTTCCAAATATGGAAAACCCCGACTATTGTATGCACCATTACAGCCGCTAACTTTTCTAATGCAAGTTTTGCCATTAAAAAGTATGTAGGCCAATAGGAGCATAAAATAAATTGCTCTCTCAGTTAAATTGAGTTACTGAACTTTATCTGAGCTGCATTTTTAAGTGAAACATAATTATGTTTTTTATAAATGAGCACAGTTTATGATTTATATGCATGTGAGCACTTTTATTATGAGTACATATTTGCTAAAGAGCGCACAGTGGACGAAGTCAGCAATCTGGCGCGGATTAATGCAAATTTATAAATTTAAATTTTGTTAAATTTTTTGTGCATTGTGGGGATTTGCGTTCGTGTTGCTTCAACCTTAAAGTTAATCTTCGAGAAAATGTGCAATTTTTTGTGGTCGCCGTTATTTGATTCGGGTGCATTCGGGCTTGTGATTATTTTTTTTTTTATTAGTATTATCAATTATGAAGGTTAAATTTAAAAATTAACTTCAAATTTTTTCCAAGACTTAAAGCTTTTGCTATTTTTAGTTAAAATATCATACACAAAACGCAACCTGAATTTTGAATGCCATCAAAAAGTACCAACAAAGAGGGTTTCCGAAATTGAAAACTATATTTTAAATGAATTTATTGCTGAAGATAAATATTAAACCGATGAAATCAATCACATAAAACAGCAATTGAGAAATTTTGTGAGCAAACTGGTAGAAAGGTGAATAACTAGTAATGCAATATTAGCAGTATTTGAAGTAAAGAAATAAAATATGTCATCTGGACGTCCAGTTCAGTCATTTGAGGACTGAAGACGGACAAACAAGTATGTACGTTTATAATATTTTATTCATGGGGCGGATATAATAGAAAATCTAGTACTTCCAATTGGGATGATGTCAGAAGTGGCGCTAGAGGCCCGCACAAAATAATTTCGTTACTTCCGCAAGCAACAACCCCGTTTTTCTAGATTGACTACAGTTGGAAGATCGTTTGCACTAAAAAAATTATTAAATTGAACGAAGAGGTGATGCTGTTTTTTTCAGCTAAAAATGGCTTTTAGTGCAACTGTCCCTCCGAAACTTGTGACTCCGAATGTGTCTTGAGCGCCGAGTGAAACATAACTACTGAAACATACACCAACGAAACTGCGAGAGGAACGAACTTTGCCTTCCCTTGCCGTGCATTTCTGGAACTTCAAGCTATTCTTTAAATAGTGTTTCTGAACCGAAGATATTGATTGTTCAATGTACTTATGTGCGTATGTATGAGTGCAAAACACTTCAATTCTTAACTTTATGCTTCACATAATTGCTCTAACACTAAATTCTTGAAATATTCTTTATGATAAGCTAGAACTAAGCGAAGATTATCGCTTCTGTATAAATTAGTGGCGCAAAATACTTGAGTCAACAGTTGCCAAGCGAATGAGCACAAGTCCGCCTAACTTCTAAGCTGCGAAAATGGTTTCGATGCAAGTAACCGTCTGCACAATACTCCTTGCGTTGCTGTGCTCGCATGTCGGAGCACAGGTGGGCACCAGATCTTATTTCTACTTTAAAACCAAACTAAAATTACCCTTCTTTTGCACAATTAGAATATCGACGAGGATTTGGCAATGATTAATAGCGATTTGGACGCAATCCTCGGGAAGAAAATCGGGCTCCCGTCTACACCGGATGAAATGGAATACAATGAGGAAATTGATAAAATACAGACCGCCAGGAATATGGGCGATGGTGGTAGTCAAACTGAGAAGCGAAACTCTCTCAGGGCAAAATTGGAAGCCAAAAAGCAATTTGAATATTACGAAAATCGCAGAAATGACTTAAAACAAACGACTAATAATCTTTTATCACTGGCTGAAAACTTGAAGGACACTTCGGTTGTCAACAGCTTAAAGAACGCCCTGACCCAGAGAAATGGTTATAAGGAATTCGCGATAACGAATGCTTTGGAGCAATTGGTGGCGGACAAAAATAACACTGGGATGCCGAATAATATGATTGGTGGCCCTGTTCAGCCAAATGGTCCGAGTGGTGGCCCGAGTGATTTAAGTAATTTTCTTGACATTTTATCAAAATTCGTACGGGCTGGCGGCCATTTGTTTTCACCTACCGTGTATAACCAAATAAGTCCTTCTAATCCATCGATAAACTCGCAAGCCGACAATAACTTAAACCAACAACTAAAGGATTTGTTAAAAAAGTTAAACAAAAGGCTTGGTTCTTTAAACGATGATGATGACTGGTTGCAGTGGTTTGATTGGTAATACAAAAGGTTTTGGTAAAGACACGAGTAACGGTAGCTCACTTTTTGGACGACGATTGGACCTTCGTTAGTACCTATAAACTTTCTCGCTTTATTTTCAACTATTCTATCAAGTACATATATTTATAATTTTTATCCACAATAAATTCATTTTTCTGCAAGTTGACGTTTTTGAAATGGAAGCACAAATACAGCGAAAGAATTTGGAGGTGCCTTTTAATGGAATAGTTAGTCGAAACGACGCTTTCTTCTTTATTAATTTTCCTCTCTTAGACTGACAGTTTATAGAGGCGAGGTAAATTTTACTAGATAATTCCGCTATCTCGCCAGCAAACCAATTTGCATTGCAAGCGATGAGAATGAAGAGAAGATAGGAATAAAAACGAAAAGGCGCATGAGTGTCTGATTACAACTGGGAGTGGAAGCCTAGTCCAAACCTCAGAAGTATAAAAGGCGCGAAAGAGTTAGAAGATAAGAGATTCAAACTTTGTGTACGCAATGAGCACATTCCTGCATAAGAGCTTAGAATCACCAGGTGTATGAACTGCCCTCGAAAAATGCTAAGAAAGAAAAATACGAAAACTGGGAATACGCCAAATATAAGAAATCAGCCTTCGAAATCCTCTGTGTGGGCAGAATAGTACAGACCAACAATAAATACCATTGAACAAATTTACTTACATCATAGACTAAGCTTACACACGCGTACTTATAGCGCCATTCCTTTGAGCAAAACAATCTCAAGGCCTTTAAATGCAAAATTTGAATACTGAATTCTTTCTACGAATAAGCATCAGTGTGAGTAAGATTTAAGCACACACCGACCTTTACCCTTACCTTATCTTTTTCTTGTTCTAACTGCTCCCACCGCACTCCCTTGCGGTAACAACTGTTGCTTTTAATATATGTATGTATGAGATACAGTTTTGAAAATCGGAATTTTTCGGCGCAAAATAAGAGAAGCAGAAATAAAAGTTAAAGGGAAACTGTAAATTATGTAAATGTAAAATGTTAGTATTAACCTTACAAAGGAGTTACAAAAATATACTCAGTACCAAAAGAAAACATAAAAAAGCAAAAAGTCTCCTTTGAAGAGATTAAATTCAACTGTATTAGTGTTTCTGATTTTGAAGTAGGACAAAGCTTTAAGGTCTCAAATACAATCCACTGGGAAAACAAGTACCTAATCAAACTTTTTCTAAAACCCAAGACTCCTTCTAGGTAGTTCTACTACTGTACTGCTTTATTGGATTTTAATTGTACATGATGTATCAGAGAGGAGCGAAGGGCCTATGGGTTTAACTGATAGTCAATCAAATCCATTTCGAGGTTCACTACTTTTTTAAAGAAAAAACACAGAAACTTCAAATTTGGTGGAGAATGGTTATTATTATTTGAAAGATCTTTCATATATTTTTTGAAGACTATCTCTTTCAAATGTGGCGGCTACGTCCCAGATGCTCCATCCGTTGAGTTCAATTTTCCACGACTCGTTCGAGCATTTTCACTGGTAACTGGCGAATGACATACTTGTGTTTTGCTCCAAGGCCTGAATCCAAGCAGGATTGTCCGCCTAGACTTTACATTTTAATATCTCCAGGAAAAATGCGTCTACGGTTTGATTTCACACGATCTTATCTGCTCTCCGAAGTTTTCTCTCAATAAATCCATTGATAGATGTGATATGCGTGAAGTGGCGCAGTCTTGTTGAGATCAAATGTCACGAGCTTTAATTTCAGGCATCAAATTGTCGGTTATAATGGCGCGATAACGGTCGCCATTTAAGGTTACGTTCTCACCGGTATTATTTTTGAAGAAATATTGTCCGATGATTCCACCGGCCAACAAACTACACCAATTTTTTTATTTTTTCAGGATGAAATGGCAGCTCTTGAATCCTTTCAGATTGCTCTTCGTCCCAAATGCGGCAATTTTGCTTGTTTACATATCTATTGAGACGTAAATTGGCCTCATCGCTGAACCAAATTTAGCTCAGAACCGTCGGATATTTTTGGAACTTTTCAAGAGCCCATAGAACGAAGCGAGGTCGTTTGGGAAGGTCAAGCGGATTCAGTTCTTGCACAAGTTATATATTATGCGCTTTCTATTTAAGATCTCGACGTTAAATGCGTCGGTAGTCTGAGTTGCTGCGAACGGCGCCGAATTGACACTCCACGGTCTTCGTGTACACTCTCATCATAATGATTTTACAAATCTCACCACTTCATACGCTGAATTCAAAGAGCCTTAAATGCTCTGGAACAATCAAATGCGAAAAGGAATATTTGGTAGCACAACAAATAAACGCTTATGCTGCAACAAGTTACTCAAACATTGTTGTTGGATTTGCCCCATCATTAATCACCTTTAATTGGCAAACAATACGCAAGTGTCCACATGTGTGTGCTGTGTAACAATGACATATTGGAAAGTATAAATATTGATTCGAAGGATGGCAGTTCGTTTTCCCACAAAGCCAATCAATTTTCCACACAATTATTCTTGCTTCATGTAGTCGTATTTTATTGCCAAATCAAACCCAAAACCAGCAAATAAGAAAAATAATTTTTTATCTTTTCAAAAAAAGGCACACGCTGCCTGTATCATTGCCAAAGACATTTTCTCATTTACCTCGCAATTCTGAAAGGCATAAAATCTGTGCGTGGCACGCACCCCTACGCACACATACACGTACACACCAGAGAAGAGATCCCTTGAAAACTAGCAAAATTATTTGCCTTGACTTTGATTTATTGTGCGTGTGCTTACTTCGAGCACGCAATAAAAGGAAACTCAACACCCGAGATGTTCCGCCTGACTTTGACTTGAAATGAATATCGAATTTTGCTTATTATTAAAACGAAATTGCCCGCGGCCTCGCAATAAAGTGAACATTTTTCACTCGTGTTGTCTAAATTGCAAATTAATTGTCTTCGATTTACAATATCAGCAAAGTTTCCCTAAGTATAGATGTTTTGAACAGTCAAGTGCAGGAATCATGTTTTTATTAAGAGCAGTCTTCAACATTAGTAAGCAAATCGTGGCTTTAAGCGGTCTCTTCAACTACGAAAGGAAGTAATATTACTCGAGATGAAAAGTCAGACATGAAGTATGCTTGAAAGGAACTTTATTGAAAAATCGAAAACAGTCGAGATATATGTATTTATGGAAATTATAAGCAAAAAAATAGAACAGAGATAATTATACTAAAAAGAACAACTGCAACAGATGTTGGATTACCAGAGACTAATCTAAGAACGGCGAGCTCCTAAAAAGCATCTGGTTTTCTGGTTTTATCCTTCCAAATATTCTCAAAGCAAATCCATCTCTCATTCAGATATTCAAATCAGTTGAATATATCATGAATTGCCTGTTGTTGTTGTTTTAGCGAGTACCTAATCCCCGTTAGGATGGTAGGGATTTGCTAAGTTGTCGTCGACGTCACCTAACGAGAGGCCCAAGAAACGACGAGGTCGGACCAAAGGGAGAAAGGTGTCAGATGAGACATCAGGAGGCAAGTGTGAAGTAGTTGAGGACCGGCCGGCCGATTGCTTTGTAAGTTGCCAACAACGTTCCTTTGTCCATTCCCTATGTGCTGCCGGCTAGCGCCTTGAAGATTTTGTTGCGGCTCTGTACTTTGGCAGTCGTATGAGGAGTGAAGGAGCATATACTATCAAAAGTTACATCTAAAATCTTAAGATTATTGACAGTCGGAATCTTGACGCCAACGACTGCAATATTAAGGTCAAGTCTATACTCCTTCGTCCAGTTTGTAAATATGGTCGCTGTGAATTTGCCGGGGGAGAGTGTTATGTCCGTGCAGAGAAGAAACGAGAAAGATCGGAGAGAAAGCCGTTTACCTTTGAACACATGCCATCGATTCCATTGCCCGACGTCAATATCGTTTAATCATCAGCGTACGAGGTTATGGCAACTCCCTCTGGTGGATGTGAGAGTTTCGAGATATAGAAGTTAAACTAAAGCGGGGAGAGAACACCACCGTGGGTAACCCTTTATTTAACTGTTCTCAGTTTTGATTTTCTCCTTGAAACAGTACGAATGATTGACAACCGCTCAGGTTGTTCATGAACCACCTCTTTAGTTCTAGAGGGAGCGTGATTTTTTCAATATCCTGCAGTAGAATTGTGTGACTGACTGTGTCAAAGGCTTTTGACAAGTCCAACACTACGAAGATCGTTCTCTCACTGGGTGAATTTTGGTTAAGGCCACGAACTATCTGGGCGTTTATGACGCTAAGTGCTGTGGTGGTACTGTGCACTTTACGAAAGGCATGCCCCCCACCCATATGAATTGCCTAAGTACCTTCGAATATTGACAGAGAATTAAAATACACGAATGCAACCCCCGTAAATCGATTCCATTACAAAGATGTAAAGGACTGACAACAACAAAACTACAACTCCTATCGTTCATGTGGTATTAGTGCTACAAAATGCTGGCAAAATTAAAAGCAACAACAACGAAATATTTCATTTAAATCAATCGACCGAAAACGAATGGTTCCCAACATGGGTAAAGCAGTCGTCTACATCAGTAGGCGGTTTCAACTACATGGGGCACCGCCAGTGGGAGGATGGGAAAATAATGCGAACAAGAACCTATTGCACAGCACAACAACAAATTGAAGGGGTGCGACGCTGGTGTGGCGAAAAGCAGTCCGGCCGTGTGGGCTGGCAAACTAGGCAGGCACATTTTAATTTATGCGAATTAGGCAATACAGAAACAAGTGCGCGCCGAACAGGAAGCGGGGAGCGCGGAGTTGCTCGTTGTTGGCTGTAGTACAAATATTTGATAGGTAAATTATTTGGTAAGCAACTGTGCTGAAATTAGCAGCCACAAGGAGTGCGCTCAGCGAGCGCGCGGTGGCTGGGAGCGCACCACCGTTTAATGCTGAAACTAAAGCACATGAACGCAACAGCCAAATAGCTAAAAAAAAAAACTATCGTTAAATTTAAATTGAATAGAATTGAGTATTAGGAGAAAAAATGGGGTTTCAGGGATTTGTTTCACTTTGACGGCGGCAAAAAAAGCCAATATTTTGCGCGTAACTAACTAAATTCTAAGCCGGAGATTTACACATTTATCTCCGTTACTTTTTCGATTGTTAGTTGTGTTTATTTAGTGTTAGCTGCGCCAAAACTTTTGCGCTGCAGAATTGATAATGTGCGCTGAATTTTTTGTGCCTCTAACCACAAGAGGATCAACTGTTGAGCGGCTAAAGTGTTGACTCTTGTGCTGCCTTTAAGCTGTGATGCATGTACATGGGTATATATAGAGCCATATGTATGGCTTATATAATACGTATGTGAGTGCGCATAGTGGCTTTGTGGTTCCAACTCTTCTCTTCCCTTTTATTGCTGCATAAACACTCTGATCAATATACGGATGGCCTTAAATTTCAATAGAACTTTAATAGAACGAAATTACTGAGCTTTTAACAAAGTTAAGCGCACATAACTACTAGTTGCCAGAAATAAATGTTAACTATTGTATAGTAAAATTCTACCGTTCATTACGCCAAATCAGAGGAATGTATTTAGTATGCGTCGACTGTGTTTATTTGTTATCATTCTGGCGGGTGTTGATGGCTTCTTCAAATCAGACTTTGGCGCAGTTTTCTTTTCGCGCATTTCGGATGCACCGAAAATATAGCTGCCTTCGATTAGCTGCCTTATGATTCTTTCTTTATGGTGAAATTGTTTTTTGAGTTAAAAAACGTAGCTATAACCCAATATTTTTGTTTTCTATGAACTAATATAAGATCATGGAGTGACCAAACGGAACTCTGGCGGCTCCTTCTCCACTTATATAACAAGGAGGGAGGAAATAATTCGTTGTAGAAGAGGGGCAGTGAGCTTCTTCACGAATGAGTCAAACCGTTTAGTGTCAGGAACTCTCTATTAAGTCTAGGTTCAGAGTTCCAGACTATTGCAGTGTCTTCCAGGCTGAAATTGCAGCCATTAAAATAGCAGTAGGTTTATTGCTCCGGAGTGCACCATCCTTTGGAGAATCTACTCAGATAGCAGAGCGGCAATACCTTGAGCTCATTAACAATGCATTCAGAGTTGGTCAAAGAGTGCCCAACTTCGCTATCAATAGCATCGAGTGCCTTTGGGATGAGACTGATATGGGTGCCAGGCCGCAGAGGAATAGCAGGAAACTGTAAAGCTGATGAGCTGGTAAGAAAATGCCCCCGAGATCGGGAGATCTGGTGATCTCTTTGCCCTCAGTAAAGCTAGCCTTTCCCTCGATTTGGGGCTTTTAACGAGCCATTGCCCTCTAGGCGATCGCGCAGGAAAGCTGAGAATCCTACCAGACGCCATCTGCAGAAGCTGCGTGGAAGAAGATGAGATGGAAACAACTCAATGCTTCCTTCTTAACTGTCCTGCGTTAAACTTATTTCACTTAATTTAAATAGTTGGGAGCGCATACCTTCAGACATCCAACTGAGCTGGCGGGAATGGAAAACAAACGCCTGTGCAAATTTGTGTTGGCTACTAAGCGTTTTGCTAATTTATAAGTTCGAGCACAAGAGTTCAAACCTTAAATTGAACACGATATACTTGTTGTTGTTTTACATGCAATTTTTTTTACAAGAGAGCAGTAGTGAGCAGAGAAATCAAAGACAATTAATAATACTTTTCACAGAAACATTTCTTAACCCAAGGTGTGTTCCAAAGTAAACAGGAATTTTCCAATCTAGCGCCCCCTGGTGGCGCAATCTATGTCTCGACTGATGCGTTAGAGTTTTTATGGATTGTCCAGTGAGAATTTCATGACATTTCAAAATATTGGAAGTGAAGTTATTGTGTCAGCATGTTTGTGTTATCGGTGCGAAAATGAGCTTCGAACAAAGAGCCAACATTCAAATTTGTTTTAAAATTAGTAAAACTTTTACCGAAACGTTTCAATTAAGGAAACAAGTTTTTGGCGATGGTTGCCTATCCCGTAACAGCACTGTATAGTGGTTTCAACGTTTTCAAAGTGGTCGTAAATGACGTGAATTCTTCAAAATTCTGTACGCCGAAATCATCATTGAAATCCATAATGGAATTGAACATCTCCAAAACATCGATTTATCGCATCTTGACCAAACATTTGGGCTTACGAGAGGTGTATGTATGTGCGGCTTGTTCTGCACAAATTGACTGACGACCAAAAATTGCTCAGAATCCAACATTCGAAGGACATCATTAAAGAGGTCAAAAACTTCCTTTACAATATTGTGACTGGTGACGAGACGGGGTGTTTCCAATATGATCCCGAAACTAAACGCCAAAGTGCTGAATGGAAGGCACCACACGAGCCGAAACCCAAAAAATCGTGCATGGAAAAGTCAAAAGTTGCTGATTTGTTTTTATGATTCCAAGGCTATTGTCCACAAAGAATTTTTTCCACTTGGCCAAAACGTTAATGCGGTATTCTACCTTGGAGTTTTGAAGCGTTTGGTCTGCCGTATTCGACGAGTTCGGCCCGAATATCGCGAAGATGAAAGTTGGCGTTTGTTGCTCGATAATGCGCCGTCTCATCGTTTGACGCTTGTGACCTATTATTTGACCAAAAATCACATTTTAACCATTAACCACTCCCCGTATTCACCTGATATGGCACCGTGCGTTTTCTTCCTTTTCGGAAAAATGCATTTGCCCATAAAAGGAAAGCGTTATGCAGACGTAGAGGCCATTGAAAAGGCTTGCACCGGCCGAAAAAAACCAATTGTTCTGTTTTTTTTTAAGTCCTGTTTACTTTGGAATGTACCTTGTATAACTCTGATGAATAATTGTGACGGCGTAACATCCAACGAAATCCGTTTTTCAGGTTCTTTTTAACTCTGCTGTTTGATATAAACAGCCTTTAAGCTGAATTAAAGTTTCTTAATTGGGCAAAAATATCTTTTATAAAGATTTCATCTTGATTTGATCGCTCACCAATATGCTACAGAGGTCCGATCTGGAGATTAAAGCGTTGCGTTGTGTAAAAATGCGTGCCAAATTTCATGCAGATGATAGCTTATGAAATAAAAAAAGTTTTCAATACAAGGGCTTGATTTTCATAGGTCAGTTTGTATCGCTGCTATTTTGTTTCAAAAGCATGTGAAGGCAATTCAATGGAAATGGAATATAGGTTTCGCACCAAGCTCATGAAAGTGCTTTCAAAAGAGCCAAATTGAACAGCTGATCAGTAATTTTTAGACCTGATTTCTTGAAAGTATTTAATAAACATTAAATATCTTAAGATAAATAAGTAGTTCAACTTATTCACGTTTAAGTTGTTTATGCAAAAACAACTGGATGCTGCACAACATCAACCCTGTGGCTTTTAAAGCAATTTCTACCCTCACATAACTACTGCTGAAGACACTTATTGCTCAATGCTGTGAGAGATATTTACGTTAAGTATTTACATAAATACTAATTGAATATTTAAATACAACTAGTTAGTAACACCCCCAAGCGAATAAACACACATAACAGATTTGCTAAACTCATTTTAATATTATCAAAAGCCAATTACGAAAAATATACCAACGCTCGTATATGAAGACATGAATCATGGGTAAAAACAGGCGTAGTGCCCAAAACGGAATTTGTGGTGCACGTTTAGTAAAAGGGTCAGCTAAGCGGGATCAGATTTTTTTTTAACAATTAAGGAACGAAATTAAATTTTTTGCCTCAAAATTGGAAATAAAATTTGTATTTTAGTTTTAAGTCCCAGTTTGAGATTACATTTTTTTTTTTTCATTTTTAACTGAAGAAGCACATTTTTCTAACAACGGTGTTTCTGTGTGGCTAAAATAAATTCCAAACCTTTTGCAACCGAAGGAATTTCCCAAGATACTTTTTAGGTTATGAGTTTTTTTTGAAAAGTGCCTTCAATTCAAAGATTAATTCCTCGCAATTCTTCCGATTTTTCTGACCCGTTTACTTATAAAACACTGACACCCTTCTTTATCAGCAATTGGAACACCCTGTATACGTCGATGCTTATGCCACAACTCGATTAGTCCACATATTATGTATGAATGGACGTAAGGAGCAAACATTTCATTAAAATGTACAACAACAACAGCAATACAGCCATAACCACTGCAGGACTTGAGCCAAAGGAGCGGAGGGAAAGAACATGCGCACGCACTTACATATATGCCTGTGTCGTACAGAAATTAGACGTTAATATGTGTATACAAGGTGTTTACTCAGGCATTTATGTCCGAGCACATAAAGGCGCAATAATAATGACCTCAAATACAGTACCGTTACATATAATTGAATTTAAACCTGCACACACACACGCACATGCTTTCAGCTGCGGCGACTACTTTACTTATTGGTTGTTTTTGTTTTTGTATTTGGGGCGAGTTTAATTAGTTGTTGGCTCCCAGAAGACAATAGCGACACACGGATGCTAACAAACACTCATAAATCTATGCTTTGGTCAATGAGTTGGATGCAGTAATTGACTTTAAGTCGGCATTGAAGGGTGTATTTATAGGCACATATTGCCGCAAGGGATGGGAAAACGTGTTTCTCGACGCAATCAAGTGCGAGACAGATGTTTTGAAATCGGCTTTCATTCATTATCACGCATACGCCATGGTGAACACTCTCAACTTCGCCTCATTTGAGATGAACAATTGCATTACAAGCTATTTTATGGAAACCAAATTAGAAGCAGCTGAAAATTTCAGTAAAGGCAAAGCTCGTTTTGTATCATGAGGTTGTTGAGACTGGCGGGGCTCCCCGGGAGACTTGAAAGCACCAAATCGCAGCTTAATGTTGTTGTTTTTTGCCTATTTATGTATAAGAGAATGAGTGAAAAGGTACAATCAAGTTTTTTTCCCTAAACTCATCCTACATATCCAACCGAAAACGGGTTTGTTCGAGTAACTTTCTGAATGGGCAAAGATATTTTCTCAATATTTCAACAAAATGGAAGTTTCCAAACACCCCGAATATTTAGTGTCATGCTCCAAGAAGTTTCCACAACCTTCATTTATAATGGGCGATCCTACTCTTTTCTATAACTGTAACTCCCTTTGTGAATGCTTGGCTGAAGAGGACGCCTTATCGCAAACCTTCCAAGCATTCGAGCCTCGAGCTCATTTTGGTGTTTATTGGTGAAAGCAGCACCGAAGCCAACAGCTTGTTGTACATATATGTATATACGGTACTTCGCAAATGTTTGCGGCACTTTTGTACCGATGTAAGCCTCTTTGTTTTTGAGTGTTGCGTTGCCACTATGCCACATAAATACGAAGCATGTGAAATGTTTTGTCGCCACAATGCGAGCGGTTCGCAATAAGCGTCACTCTGACTGTTGACTCGTTGTTTTGTGGCCACGAAAATTCCGCTAAAATCTAATACTTACATGCATAAGTGCATTAATGCACACACACACACTTACATACTTGTGCACATACATGCACATACATGTCGACGCAGTATTCGAAGCATGCATTTATCCAAATTTCATTTGTTGTTTTTGTTTTCGAACCGAAACTGGTGTTTAACGCATTAAATTGGTTTGGATATGTCACATGAGCGCCATGAAATCGGCATTTTTTTGGCTAAGCAATAAAGTGCCGTTTAAGCATCGCATCGCCGCTGAAAGAATGAAAGCCTTAATTTAAGCTTTTCTCAAAATTAACGTAAAATTTAATGTAAAGAAAAGAAAACAGAAAATGAATCATGTCTATTAAAATATTATACAGAACTCATAATCTCAAAGACGGAAAATGATTTCCGTCATCGCCAAAAGTCAAAAAGTAAAAAATTATATCAAGAAGTTATGAGTGTTAACTTCTTTTTTTTACAGGCGTAAACAGCGCTTACGCGGTTATAGCCGAGTTAACAACAGCGCTCCAGTCGTTTCTTCTTTTCACTATTTTGCGCCAATTCAAAATCCCAAGTGCAGCCAGCTCCCTTTTCATCTAATCTATTCGACGGAGTAGACATCTTCCTTTCACTCTGCTTCCACCGGCAGGTACTGCATCGAAGACCTTCAAAGCTGGAGTGTTCTCTTCCATCCGGACAACATAACCTAGCCAACATATCCGGTGTCTCTTGATTCGCTGAACTACGTCAATGTTGCCGCTTATCTCGTACAGTTCACCCTTCCATCGACTGCGATATTCGCCATTGCCAATGCGCAAAGGGCAATAAATCTTCCTTAAAACCTTTCTCTCGAACACTCCTAAGGCCAACTCGTCAGATGATATTATTGACTATGCCTCCGCACCTTATAGCAGGACGGCAATAATGAGGAAGTTATAGAGTTTGGTCTTTGTACGTCTAAAGATGATTTTACTTTTCTTCTGAAAGAAGATTGTATCTACCCTATTTAGCTCTGCAGCTCGTATTATAATCTCCAGCACCAGTTTAAAGAAGTCGCACGATAGGGAGTCTCCTTGCCTGAAATCTCGCTTATTAGCGAACGGTTCGGAGAGATCTTCATTTCACGGATCTTTTCAAAAATTTGGCGCATGAGAAAAATCTGGTCGATTGTAGATTTTCCAAATCTAAATCCAGACTGATAAGGTCCCATCAGTTTATTAATGGTGGACTTCAGTCTTTTACACACCATGCTTTATAAAAGCTTATTTGCGATATTAAGGGAGTTTATCCCCCTGTAAGTGACGCAGATTGTGGGGCCTCTTTTATGTGGTATGGGCAGAGCACAGTTAGGTTCCGATCGTCGGGCAGGCTTTCATCCGAACATATTCTACAAAGAAGCTGATACATACACCTTGTCAGTTTTTCGCCGCCGTATTTGAAACCTTCTGTTAGCCGCCGCTTCTTTTCGTACAACTTTCGAGCATTACGCCTGTCGGCCTGTTTGTCTAGCTCTTTATCATCACGCATTCCGGCCTCTTCCAACAACTATCAAATTATTTCGCCGTAAACGCAATTTTTGGATCAATCAAATTAGCATCGTAAATATCTGAAAACAACTAGAATAAAGGCATTTTAATATCCAAATTAATTGCACAAAGAGGCGTCTTCCACATGGCCGCGCTGCACGAAACTGAGGAAATAACTTAAGTACATTTATGTATCGTTGAATTTCTCGGATCAAAGTAAATAAAAATTTCGCAAGAAAATAAATAATTCCGCTAAGAGAGGCATTATAAGCGCACATTTAGGGAAACAGATAAGCAGTTAGCATATTATCTGAAAAATGCCAAGGCTCTCGTTTCATCATTCTGTTACAGTTAGCGGATTTGAAATTCATAATGAGCGCTTTTGTTCTGAGCATTTGCCTTCGCTCATTTGTGCAATTCTCTCCCTTTTGCTTTGCTTCATTTGCATTTCTTCTGCTTAATACAATAAATATTTTCAATGCTTGGATTACTCGCACAATGGAAATTCCTGTGCATTCAGCCACTCACATGGATAGATCCAGTAGGGAGCAAATGGAGTGGACGCAGCAATAATTTGTGAAAATGGCTGCAAGTGAAGTGTAAGAGTGAGTGTCTCACTGTGGAAAATTTGACTGCATTATGCGCGAGTCCCCTGTAAAATGGAAAGCTGTCAGTGAATTCTAATTGTGATAAGATTGAGACTTTTACAAGAGATTAGGCATCAGTCAGTCTGCACAATAGAGGACTCTTTAATGTCTACCTCTCTCCCATGAAGTAATACTTAGTCCAGTGGTCCCGTGGCAGAGACATGAGATGGGAAAAGCCATCCGAAATTACCTCTTCTAAGTGTTATTGCTTCAAGTTCCGTCTACGCTTTTCTTTATTGGCCGCACCAATATTATTTCACTTTTACAATACAAACATTTCGAAATACCAATGAAGCAATTGTGATTTGCAAAACGAAAAATAAAAGTCATCGGCAATTCATTGCACAAGAAAATCATTCAACCAAAACATGTATGCCATTTTGAAATAATTTCTTTTACAATCAATATTTAATATACGTAAAACTTTCTCTGTGTGAGGCAATTCTCCTGCCCCTTAAAGGAGGTTTATTACAATATTTCGGCTGCAAAGCTTACAGATTGCAAAAATTAATATTCAACCTGACATTTAATGGAGAAAAGAACTTCCGACTGGCAGCAATAATTACAGATGAAGCTAACATACATGTCCATACATAATTCCCATATGTGAGCGGTGCAATTGAACAGATAGGCCGCTTTTCCTGCCGCAAACTTTCAAGAGCGGTTTTAGGTGGCGCTGATACATTTTTCTAAATTGTATGTCGTTTTTGGTACATGCATACCATCGATTATCCTCGCTCATAGGTCAACTTGTTTCGATCCAATGATCTAACTAAATTTCTAGAGAGCCTCTTCAATCTTAAACCCGCCACTACTGACATGGAGACTACCAAACTTCGGCAATTTCCATTACAACACAACAAATCAAAACTTAAGAGTCTGATGAAATGTCATACCACAATTTCTGGATGTGAGCAATAATATCAATTGTGATTGTTGTTATGTTACTAAGGTGGCCATGGGTGACGATGACAACTTTGTTGTCCGGCACAACAATGCTAAGTACATACAAAGATGCGTCGAACAGCCTGGAAATTTATATTTTATTTGGTATCTAAATGTTTACTTTGTTTTGGAAGCAATTTCCTTTAAACCTTAAGCTCTGTACTATAAAATCTCCCTTAGTTTTTAGTAAATGTGTGTAAGTACGATTTCATTTATTTGCAGCATTCCGAAGTAAAGTGGTGGTAAATTTATGCTGTAAGTAATAGTACACCACACAAAGTAGTGTTATTTTGCGTGTTGAAGAATAAAGATCCTTGAACGAACGCAAGTATTAATAAACATTGCTATATTAAAGCGGCGCAGGGTGGGCGGGTTAGGAAAAATAGGATCAAGAATTTATTTTCTTCAAATTGTAAATAAATAAATATTTTTCCAAAAACCTCCAGCCCACTGAAACGGAAATGTTGTCAATGCTTATATATTTTATGCAACAGAATTTCATAATGACATTTTTTCGATTCCATATTTTACTCTCTAAATCCAAATATTTGATTTAATATTTAATTGCTAATAATTTCAAGCGAAAATGATGTGAATTGATTATTAGCTTCTTCTTTATTGGAGCAGACACCTCCAGCAGTTATAGACGAGTTTACAACTGCGCGCCAGTCGTTTTTTCTTCTCGCTGTTTGTCGTGAATTGGAGATTCCAAGTGTAGCCAGGGCCTTCTCCACTTGGTCCTTTTAACAGAGTGGAGATCTTAATCTTCTTTTGCTTCCACCGGCGGGTACTACGTCGAATACTCTCAAAGGAGTGTTTTCATCTATTCGGACGACATAACCTAGCCAGCACCCCCGCTGTCTCTTAATCCGCTGAACTATGTCAATGTCGTCGTTTATCTCGTACAACTGCCAATGTGAAAAGTACCATATATCTTTTGCAGAACTTTTCTCTCGAAAACTCGTAACGCCGACTCATCAGATGTTGTCAACGTCCATGCCT
This sequence comes from Bactrocera tryoni, assembly GCF_016617805.1. Classification (NCBI taxonomy): domain Eukaryota; kingdom Metazoa; phylum Arthropoda; class Insecta; order Diptera; family Tephritidae; genus Bactrocera; species Bactrocera tryoni. Next base: position 87,158,690 of record NC_052499.1, read on the forward strand.
CTGCACCATACAGCAGAACGGCGATGTTGCGTGACTTGTAGAATTTGGTATTTGTTAGTCGAGAGAGGAGTTTACTTCTCAATTGCCTACTCAGTCCGAACTAGCACCAAGTAGTGATTGCGACGACTGTTTGTTTGATGATAAGAAATACTCCGAAGCGAAGTCGAACCCATTTGGGCTGTTTCATCATGCAGTCTGAACTTACTCACCATTGTGCCAAAAATACCTTCTTTGCTCACCCTGGCGTTAGGCACGTTTTTTGCATCGCGGCAGGGGCAGCTCTCATAGATGCTCTCCAAGCGTGCAAAGACGACATCTTTGGTCACATCGTCCTTTTTTCCGTCGCGGCGTGGGTGCAAGGGCAGCTGTGCAGCGGCATCTTCCCAATTAAGGAACCGGACGTTCCAGGTACATGCCCTTAAATCGTAATCCTTAATACGTTTGCAGTGGTCGTCATCAAAAGAGGAGCCTCCCATCCATGGCTGTTTTCTTCTTTCATTGGGGGTGTTTTTTACGTTATGGGTCCCAAAGCGCACAACTCTGAGGAGGGATGTTTCGCCTTCTGACTTTAGGTCGCCTTCAAACGGATATTTTTTGGCTACCCAGAAGATACAATCAACAATTATTAAAATCGATATAGCAATAAATAATTTTATAAAATAACAAATTATAAAAGTATTGTTGATGAAGATTTCTCTCATACATTGCAAAACCGCAAACTCACAATACACAAATTGAATTCCAAGGAGGATTTAACAACGCCATCACGAACAACTAATCTTGCCTACATTTACATACATATGTATATGTAAAGCTTGTAAACAATGAAGGCCGCAGAACAGTGCAACCACAGTTATTGGCCAAAGGCCTTCGGGGACACGTACAAGAAACAATAAGAAAGCAAGTTGCGAATGCATAGAAACACGCAAACAAGCACAGACGCTCACGACGGCCTGATGACATGTGTATTTAAGTACGAGATTTATTTCCATGGAAAGAGAAGAATCTGCGCCACTGCGACACACTGTCAGCAACTTTACGTCTTGATAACGGCAAGAATACACCGAGGATTATAAAATAACTAATAGAAACAAGCTAAGAAAATGTTATTTAAAAAGTTTAGAACAGAAAAAGGCGCATTTTATTCCACACGATCTACACAAAAGTGAGCTTATTTTCCCGGGCAACAATAGAAATGCGAATTTCACCCTTCAAATAAACATCTGTTGGACAGTGGAAAAGCTGTAAAGTTTTTAAGGCGAAGCTCTCCGCTTGAGTGTCCAGTTTGCAAAGTTTCAGCGCGCTTTATGACCCAATCAATATGGCGTTTGAGTGATTTGTCTAAAAATATGAAAGAAACTTGCTCGACCGTGGACTTTTTGTGTTCTACAATGAAAACTTTTCAAATAGAAATCTGCCATACTTTTATTAATAAAGCGCTTCGCAACTAATTTTGCATGCAGAAAAACTCATTTTGTGAATTGCCAACGAAGTCGGCATTTATTCTATTAACTGAGACATAAAACAAGTGGCGCCGCCCGGCCAGTCGAGTGGCATTTTCAGCAAAAACTGACAGCTGAAATTGCTAAAAGAATGCGTGATACAATGGAAGAGGGGTAGGGAGGGGTATCTTGATGAATATTACACAGCGAAAGTGAAACATAAAATGCATAATAACAGTAATTAAATTTGCACTCGCTTGGGTGGCCGAAACGGTGAAAACAAATTTACGCAGATGGTAATTTATTATGTGTAATTGTCAATAAATTTGCGAGTTATTAGCGAAATGGGCTTTATGAGCTCATCCATTAGCCTAAAGTAGACTATTTCTTTCTATTTTGCTGTAAGTGTGGAATTCGAAAATCTTATTGTACTTTTTTAATGGAAATATTCATTTGTTGTCTTCTGTTTCTTTCATGTTTCATCTCCATTTCGAGGTTCACAATTTTTTTAATGAAAAACACAGAAACTTCAAACTTAATTGGGAATGTGTATTATCATTTGAAATAACATCCCCTGGCATTTATTTTTTAAAGACTATCGAAGTGTTCTTTCAATAAATCCTTTGAATGGAAATGGCGCCGTCTTGTTGAAACTTAATGACGCCGAGATCACGAGCTTCAATTTCAGGCATCAAATACGTCAGTTATCATGGCGCGATAACGGTAACCATTGACGATTTCGTTCTAACCGGCATGTTTTTGATGAAATATGGACCAATGATTTGGTTTTTTCTGGATGAAATGGTAACTCTTGTCTCTTTAGGTTGTTCTTTGCCCCAAATTCGGCAATTTTGCTTGTTTGCATACCCATTAAGTCAGAAATGGGCACCATCGTGGAATAAAATTAGGCTCGATAATGTCGGAAGAGATGTCGCTTGGGAAGGTCGAGCGGCTTCAGTTCTTGCACAAGCTGTATTTTGTACAACTCTATACTTCCTTCTTGACTGTCCCGTATTTGGGAGGCCAAAACATAGGCACTTGGGTGCGCATACCTTCAGACATCCCACCAAACTAGCGGACGTGGAAATTTGTATTGGCTGTTAAGCGTTTTACTAAATTATAAGTTCATCTTTTCTATGGCCTCACAAAGGACTACACATAGTAGTCCACGTGCGATCTTTAATCAGCCATCTAACCTAACCTAACCTAGTGTATGAAAGTCACTCATTTTATCAAGTTGAATTAATGAATTTCTCTTTATTTCATTTATTAACGATTTGGTAAAATATATGAAAATCCCCAGACGAAACTTCAGCGACAAGACGCACCGCCTGTCTGCAAAGTAGCCAGCCATAATAAAAGTCCACCACACTATTGAGCCTGCCTCAACACTTTTAATGGGTAGAGACCAAAAATGTAAAAATCTACACACACGTAACCCCACGAAGCCGAAGAAATGAGTTTTAGATTTAATTTCAGATACGAATTATGAGCAGCATTCCAAAGCCCTTCCACACAATGCCGCAGCGTGAGCGTGCCGAAGATAACAAGTCGTCGCATCCGCCAACAAACTACACATTCACCTTCATTCATACATAGCAATGATAGCAATGATTGTCGGCTAGAGGGGTTCCCGTCGCTGTGGGTGATAAGTGTTGCCAACCTTCGTTTAAGCGCTGGCACAACCAACAGCAGCAACACGTGTGTGTGCGTTGGCGAGCTTGTAGTTTGGAAAAAATTGCGCAACCATTCATTTATTTAATGAAAATGCCAGCAGCGAGAACGCCCTAACTCGAGCAATGCCACGTAAAGCGGGGAGTTCCTGGGGGCAAGGTTTTTTTCATGTGGCAATAGTGGCATTTTCTTACGAAGAATTCTTTCAAATGCTCACACTCATTCAACAACACAAACACAACCTATTACATGCATTATCTATAAACACATTCTTATCTTCAGAGGTGCATATGTATGCGTGCATGTCATTCGCATTGCGGCAGCGGTAGATTGCAAATAGGGATAATGCTTTACATATCATAAAATGCTTGGTTAAATTGCACAAACAATAACTAGCTTTGCTTGCACTCGGTCGGAAGCAGTCGTGTCGTGCTGCAAAGTTCTTGCAATGTGTGCACACGCTGGCTCTGTGGATAAAGGGTAATTGCCGTAGGCGCCTTGCAGTACTTTACAGTTATTTCATAGCGTTATATACGTATCATATTTGTTATCAAATGCGTAAGGTTGTACGAGATATTACTGGTGTTTGATGGTCGCTCATGGGGCTCACTGAAATGGAAGTCACACAAACGGTCTCTCGACAAATGAGCTTACAAGGATTGTAATCTTACTTCTTTTCAAAATTACACTACGACCTTTATATGTCCTCAGTGTCACTGTGAAGTTGATAGAGTGCGTAATATTTTCCATAAAAGGATGAAAAGTGTGATGAAATCGGAGTGTTTCAAGGCGAAATCCATTGATTTTACACCAAAAATAAATCCACTCCTGCATAATATGGGATGATTTCTTCCGGAAATTCGAATACGAAAAATACGATTAAGTGAAAACAATAGTAGACTGTCATTGACAAGTACTGAAAGATTTCATTCAGGTCATTTTCTAACATGAAACTAAACCCCGTTCACTAAATTACCTTACCTTAGTGAAGTTAAATTTCATCTGGTCAAATTTCATACAGCACAAAGCAATACCATAATAGGTCATTGAAGCAGTAAACGAAAACATTTGACAGAATGCAATAGGAACCATGAGAGAGGCAACGTAACATTGTTGCCGGTACACTTGCGTTGGATAGTACTACTTGAATAATATAATTTTGCATTGCGGATGGGTACTCATGGCGGCACTTTTTAAAACGTAGATAAAAGCCCTGAATTTACACTTTTGAAAACTACTATTTAAAGTATATATTTTGGAGAAAGGAATTGAAAACAATGACGTTCATTAGAATTTAAAATGCATTGTGACAAAAAATCACACGGAAAGTGTAATTGAATTCCCCGGGTATATGAAATTTAAAAAACAATTTCTTAGCGAAATGTTAGTAGCACTATCTTTAATTATTATGCCAAATATGGGCGTGATTTATCAACCAGTTTGTTTACAGCAGCTTTTTAAGTCGATACACCTCAATAGTGCGTTGCGATTATTATTTATATTGAGCACAGAGTTTTTCTCAAATTTTGTATATCTAACCAAATTTCATATGCGGAATCCTTACGATTATTGAAAAAGGCTTACGGTAATTTAGTTTTAGCAAAAACACAAGCCTACGAGACGAGACGAAGACATGCTTCGTTCTGGACGACCTCGACCTCCTCAACCTTTTTTTTTATATAAAGGTAAAATACTAACAAACAATTCTATTCTAATTAGTTAGGAGAAAGACTTAAAAGCTAAATGTACAGAAATATATTTGCTGCTACTGTTATCTTACTAGGTCGGAAGGCTTCTTACGTTTCAACCAGATTTTTGTCCATAGTTGTGCTCCGTAGGCCCAAACTGGCTTTAGAACTTGATTGTATACTAACAGCTTGTTTTGAATTGATAGAGTGGATTACCTGCCAACTAGTTGGTAAAGTTTAGCGAATTTCATATCAAGCTCACTTCTTTTTTTACATGCTCTTTCCATCGTAGCTTAGCATCTAAGGTGATACCTAGGTACTTAACATTGTGTTGATGTGGTATAGAAGTATTATTTATTTAAATCGGACGATATATCGATTTTTGCAAGGTAAAGTCGACGGCAGTTGATTTGGTGTCGTTTAATTTGATGCGCCATTTAGATACCCACCTATTAATACAGCAAACTGTACCCAAACTTCGTAGTATGCATCCTCTTGTTTAATGCGGAAGTATCTATCTTGAGACACGTCCAAGAAGGCCGCCGTACAAACGTTCCTTTTATTCATTGTATTTGCAACGAAATTAACAATTAGAGGCACCTAGTAAATTGTTGAATGGTGGTCACGAAATCTAAACCTCTTCAACAGATGAAAATATTAAACAAGAAAAAACGTTAACTTCTGTTGCACCGAAGCTAAATACCCTTCACAGGTGCATTTCTCTTACTAACTATGTGTTCAGTTTGTACGGAAGCTATATGCTATAGTAATTCGTTCTGAACAATTTCTTCTGATATTACATTATTTCTACAAACCATAGCTCATACTGAATTGCGTGAAGATATATCGTCAAATGAGGAAGTTTTCCATACAAGCCCTTGATTTCGATCATTCAGTTTGTATGGCTGCTATATGCTATAGTGGTCCGATATCAGCATTTCCGACAAATGGGCAGCTTCTTGAAGAGAAAATGACGTTCACAAACTTTCAAAACGATATCTTAAAAACTGAGGGACTAATTCGTATATACAGACGGACAGTCAGACAGACGGACATGGCTAAATCGACTCAGCTCAACATACTGATCATTTATATATATATACTTTATAGGGGCTCCGACCCTTCCTTCTGGGTGTTACAAACTTCGTGACAAACTTAATATACCCTATTCAGGGTATAAAAATAACTAAGTTTTTAACTTTTTATAAAAATAAAACTTTCGCAAAAATGTTCAACGAACTTAATTTGATAATAAATATTACTAAATGAGAATACTATATATAGATCAAAAGTTCTTTTTTGTTTATTTTTTCTTTAAGTCTGTATCGTCAGTTTCATCGCGGCATATGGGAACTATATGCTATAGGGGACCGATATCATAGGTATCTGTGCGACTAGTTCGCATATATAAAAATAGACAGGCTAATCTTTTTATAAATTTACTTTATATATCCGATGTTTCCTTTTGGGTGTTATAAACTTCGTCACACACTTAATAAACTCTTCTCAGAGTACGTATAATAATTGGAAAACAAGGTTATAATCTTAAGTGTGCTGTTTTATTTCCCCCAATATCAGTACAGGTCCATAAAACATCTTCGAGCAAAGGATGTATAAATGAAGTCGTCAAAAATTTTGCTAGAAATATCGCAAACAAGTAAGACAGAGTGTGAATGATTCTATAACGAAAATAAAAAATACCTCAACGGTCAAGCTTAAGTTGAGCCCAAATAAAATCTTAGCTAAGCATTGTTGCCGACTGAGTGGTCGTTTGCGTTTCACAGTCATGCTTAATTATACCCTGAACAAGGTATATTAAGTTTGTCACGAAGTTTGTAAGCACCAGAAGGAACTGTCGGAGACCCTATAAAGTATATATATAAATGATCCGTATGTCGAGCTGGAGTCAGATTTAGCCATGTCCGTCTGTCATCCGTCTGTCTGTATATACGAACTAGTCTCCTCGCTTTGGCGATATCGTTTTGAAAATTGCAAACGCTCATTTTCCCTCAAGAAGCTGCTCATTTCATGGAACGGCCGATATCGGACCACTATAACATATAGCTGCCATAAACTGAACGATCGGAATCAAACGTTTGTAAGCGGGAAATCACATTTGACAAGATATATTCACGAAATTTGATATATGTTATTTTCTAAGGTAACAATGTAATCTCCGAAGAAATTGTTCAGATCGGTTAACTATAGCATATAGCTGCCATACAAACTGAACGATCGGAATAAAGTTCTTGTATGGACCACTCTCACATTTGACAAAATATATTGACGAAATTCGATATATGTTATTTTTTAAGGCAACAATGTAATCTCTAAAAAACTTGTTTAGAACGGATTACTATAGCATATAGCTTCCATACAAACTGAACACATAGTTACTAACAGAAATGCACCTGTGAAGGGTATTTAGCTTCGGTGCAACCGAAGTTAACGTTTTTTCTTGTTTTTATAAAATTTTATTATGATACATGGCAACGTTATGGGCAACATATGTTTTACAAATGACATCCATAAAGATTGCGAAGAAAGTTATATCGAAAATGGACGAAAACAAAAAAAGAACCCCGAATTTCACCGCTAGCGAATCGGTGCACATATTGGAACTGGTGGAAATCCCAATCCGGTTCCATATTTTTTCACAAAAAATAATTTCATATTTTTTATTATTCTTATTTTGACAAATAACTGAAAATTCAAAACAATTCAAAACAAAAATCAGCTGTTACTTAAGCACTGCTTAAGTCTCTCATTTTCAGTACTAAAATAGTATTTTCCTGTTTTATCTTAAGCACAACTTAAGTATGGACTGTGAAACCGGGCATCAAATTCATTAAATAGTTTTCGCAACAACTGAAGATAAGTTTCCAGATTTTGACATTTCTGAACACTATAGCAGGGCTTAATATTAATCGATAATAATCACCAAATTGTGAGAGATTACTCAATTGTCCGCTGTAGGCGCTTGTAGAGGTGTCGGAATAATGGTGTCGACTGTTGTAAAGTAACTGGTATTCATTTGATAGACTATTATGGAGAGGCATTTATCACCTTAAACTGGAATGGAATTGGCGACGTTGCCTTTGATGCGCAGTTTTCGTGAACGTTTAGCTATCTATCTTAAATGTATGAATGCACAACTCCAGAGCTGCTTTCACTTACGTGGGAATCTAATTAGCTTAGCCATCATGTCATGAGCGGCAATCCCGTTAAGTTACACTTCAACTCACAAAGGCATAATTTTGAAATTAGTTGAAGAACTGTAAACATACACCAACTTATTTCTATATAATATCTGTATACTCTTACTGATACCTTGTAAATCATAAGTGGTTTTCATATTCGTTATTTTCAGTATTCGGTTCGTCACACCCATTCACATGCGCTTACTTTCACATTCTCCGCGAATTTATAAAAGCAGCTAACTGAGACGTCAAGCTCTTAACGCCCAGTCTTTTCTAAATTGTTTTATCGCCGTTGGCGCAATACCATCTTCCCCTTGTCACATTCCTTTGCAGCCCAGAACTCCTCCGGGCAAATAAAGTAATACAACCATATTATTATATCATTTTTTAAAACCAAACCCATTGGAGTTTGAGCAAAATTGCCACAATTCCTTCCTAGCAGTGTGGCGATTCACTCATCGGACAGTATTTTCTAACTTGTTTGGTCAGTCAGCTGTGTCGCTTAACCTGCGATAACCTCCGGTGCTGCCGTTGAAACTTTCTTCGCCCAACTGGTTGCGTGTCCAAGCGCCATTAGAGTAAACTCCACGACAAACCGGCCAAATAACACAGCTACATGCACCGTAAATATATATTTATCAGTTCATACATATCAGAGGTGAAAGGTTGATCTACATTCTTCCACTTAGCCACATTTTTGGCAAAGTATTAAATAAATATGTAATCCTTTTCTCACCTTTTTAACTTGTATCGAGTTTTTTCTCACTTTTCCTTCGCCCGGCTGTGTGACTGTGCATGTAACGGTATTTTCGGTTTAGGTTTGTTTTATTACGAAGAATGATATATTACATGTGATAAAAATCTTCGGCTAACGTGTTATTTGCGAATTAGCTGTGGCTCCTATCCGTCATTATGCGACTTCGTTTACATTCACCGGTGAAAATTATGAAAAATAAAGCTAAAACAGCCGCTGCTGAGGCAGGGTTTGGCCACTGGAATTGGTATATGAAAGCGAGAGTTGAGGTTATCAGCGCGACCTGAAAAACTTTCGAACGGCATATTGCGTGATTACTTACACTTGCTACAGCATTATTTATGTACATATAAATTACATTAATGTATTATGGCTTTATGAGTTATTTTTGAAAATTATATTGACATTACAGTAAATGAGCTTTCTTATTGAAAAGTAACAATTACAATTAGCAGATATGTTAGTAGGTTATATACCATATGTAAACTCTTCGAAATGCTTGTGCAAGAACTGAAGCCGCTCGAAATGCCCAAGGGACATCGCTTTGTAGATCCGACGATTTTGAGGCAAATTTTGTTCAGCGATGAGGCCGATTTCTGGCTTAATCGGTATGCAAACAAGCAAAATGCCACTTTTGGGACGAAGAGCAGCCTGAAGGGATTTAAGAACTGCCATTTCAGCCAGTAAAACCAAGGGTTTGGTGTAGTATGGAGAACACATCGGTGAGCAGATAATTTCACATTTTGGGTCGGTCGACTGACCACCAAGATCGTGTGATATCACACTGTTAGACTTTTTCCTGTGCAGATATTTTAAGTCTAAAGTCTATGCGAACAATCCCGCTTCGATTTAGGCCTTGGAGCAAAACATCACGTGTGTCATTCGCAAGTTACCAAGCTACCACTCGAAATGCTCGAAAGAGTCATGGCAAATTGGACTCAACGGATGGACCATCTGAAGCGTAGCTGCGGCCACCATTTGAAGGAGATAATCAAATCAAAAAATAAATGCCAAAGAATGTTCTTTCGAATAATAACTAACATTCTCCATTAAATTTCAAGTCTCTGTGTTTTTTCTTTAAAAAAGTAGGGAATCTCGAAACGGATCACCCTTTAGAAAAATAATTCCAATACATGTGCAATAACTTTAAGATCGCATTTAGCATTGTAAGAGTGAAGCGCTTTAGATCAAATGTGTTTTGTTCGATAACGAGGGTAATTTCATAATACCACTCCCAAAGAAATCTTCGTCCCTGTTGGCAATGGGCCAGTCGTATTTCACACGCAAAATATTCGCGAGAGACACGAACAGGTAGCAATCACTTTATGTCAGGTGCGATCTATAGAGTGGTGCCGTCTGACGAGTCACTATGGATATGGGTAACCTGGCGTTGTCCTGATGGAATACAATTCCACTTATATTGTTCAAAGCTGCACGTTTCAAGACGATTGCTTCTTTTAGACTGTCGATTTGTTGACAGTAAAGATTCGATTTAAAGTTTAGCCGTAAGAAAGTAGGTCTTTCTCTGCTGATCCCACCATATCAAAACCTTTCTGAACGGAAATGCTTGCTTGGTCATCGCTGCACCGGCTTAACGCGATTCGTGAGTAACCCACTTTTCTTCACCAGTAAAGTCCGTTTCAGAAATGGATCGATTTCTTGGTATTCGCAAACGGAAATTGGCTTTGTATCCTATCTTATTCAAATTTAAATATAGAACGGGACATACACAAAATGGAAAAACATTTTCAGTACCACACTTAAGATCTCTGCATTCGTTTTTGTTCGTTACCTACTATCTCTAATAATTGATTTATACATATGTCTACATACTAACTATGTATAGATACAAGTTGAAAAAGTTGTAATAATTTCTTAATTGTAAATAAATAAATAGATTTTTAATGATCACTTAAATTCATTCTCAAACTAGTTCATTTTAGCTGGCAAAACCAGTAGTAGTAGCTATTTCGATGTTTTAGCACAGAACGTTTTTCTGACTACTGATTCTACGTTCTCTCGGTCATAATTTATCCCAGTTGTTATTATTTGCCATGACTGTCTTAGCCAACCACACAACCGGTAAAATGCATAACATCCAAAACCACTGCTTCAACCGACACTCTCTAGTGGCTTCAAAACCTAAGGAACTTTAAAAAGTGGAGAAAATCTTAAACCATGTCGTAAAACCAGAGATTAGTTAGTATTCACAGATTTTTTCCATTTCGCAAACCCTGAAAACACTCCCAACAATTGTGAACTTATAAAACATTGAATGAGCTACGCACGGTTGTCTTTATCTCGCACAGCATTAGGAATAAATGAACAAAATGCACTGCATATTCACACACTTATTCAGATAGATAAACCCAGCACAGTGAGCAATTGGAAATAGCTGGCCATTGCAATGAAACAGTAACATAACGGTCACAGAAGTGAGAACAGCAAGACGCCGGCGAGTGCCAGTGCATTGGTGTCTCAAAAATAAAAGTCTATTAGACTTGTTTGATTTGTGTGTGCTTAAGGAGATATTAAAAACCAATTAGTCGGCGAAATATTCGTAACTTTAAGGACGTGAAACCGTAAACAGCAAACGCGCGTTGCATCTCGTGCACAAATGCACATTTTTATCTCACAGATACTACGGCCTGTTTTGCGCTTTCCGTCGAATGACACACACACAGCCATCAACTTCAGCATAGATAAATTGATCAGAATCTCTTTTCTTACTCTCTCGCTTGTCAGCTGGCAGTGGAGCCTGATCTTTTTTCTGAGCTGGTCCCGTCAATCAGCAGTTAGAGAAAATGGCGGGATGCCAGAAGAATAGCGCTAAAACGAACTGCCAAAATTAGTGCGTTGTTGAAATTCTGGAAAACTAGATGTCGGTAGTTTGTAAAATTATTTATATATTTTGGTGATATAGGCCTACTGGTGAACCGAGCATCCAAAAATAATATGGTTAACGTTCTATTTACTTCAGTGGTAGTGTGGAAACTGCAAAAGTGGCATCATTGGCAATTGGTATAAAAAATGTGAGTTTTAACAGCTCTCTCTCGAAGCAAAGAGATTCTATCAAGTTATCTATGACTTGACACACACACCCACTCAGATCCATTGCGAACAGCTGAGAAAGCACTCCGCATTCACAATAAACAAACGGCAAATGTCAAAAACTAACAGTGAATGCCAACAACCGTTGCATGCTAGTTGTCTCTGTCGCACGCGTGTGCATCGCCCAACAAGCGACCGTCGAACGACAGCAGCGACGCCAGCGTCAGAGTCAAAGGCTGCCTATTTGCATTTGCTAGAGTTCGATTAACTGCAGCGTTCGCGTAGTTTGCGAGTGAGTGAATGAACGAGGCACGAAAAAGTCATGTAGAAAATGGTCGAGTGCGTTGCTGAAGCAAAATAGCTGTGTTTAGTGATAATTCAGTTAGCTATACTGCATAAAATTAATTAAAAGTAACAGTAAATAAAGTGGATAACAATTCGCGTGTATTTGAAGTGAAAGAGGTGTGTTTTTCAATAAAATTATTTGTGTTTTTTTCCGACTGGCTTGGCTGCTTAAACTGCGAAGCACAGCGCATACATACAACAAATAAAGCGTTCGCAATCACAACAACAACAAAGTAGGCAGTGAACACCACAAAAATATCACAGAAAAAATTCAAGTGCAGACGTAAATGCGATTTTTGCTCTTTTTTCTTCCACCACCTTTATGTCGTTTGCGTCATCCGCTTTACTGCCAGCTTCGTTGGCTGACTCCTAATTTACCCTACTTCGTTTGGCGTTTCGTTCGACGCCTGACGCCCTGTAAACACTGCCCGGCGCAATCGGAAACCGTGCAACGCTCAAACACACACATACAAACTGGCATACTTACATACAGACATGAGTGTGTATGTAAACAAAAGTGCGCTTGCGAGTGTGTTTTCAGCTTGGAAATAATTCAATGCACGAAGCATTTGTCCTTGCGCGAGCAAGATGACAGGATAGTATTTCGGCGAAATGTGTGCGCGTGTGTGTGGTTTCGCATGTAACCTTCGCAAAGAATCAAAAAAAATACAACAAAAACATTAAAAGTTAGCAAAAGTTAATAAAAATGGCAATGGCTTAGCATAGCCAAAGTGCAGTGCAGTGTTTTTACGTTGTTTTCTTAAAACAAAAATAAAAAATATCTACGAAATAATAAATTTTGATAGTGAAAACTCAACTAACACTTGTGTTTCGTCAAAAACATCGATTTTATTATCGCGAAAACAAAATACGCAAGAATCACAAACAGAAGGTGGCTTCGCGTCGGCCCACGTAGTGAAGCGCCTGTAAACGCCCACCGCGCACCATCACGCGTGTCGCTTTGTTGTCCTTTGACATTTACCCCGCACATCCGCCTACTTCCGTTGCACCGCTTTGAATTTGCAAGTTTCCAAAACCGCAAAAACGCGTCTGCTCGTTTGTGTATGTGTGTGTGTGTGTGTATGACTGTGTGAATAATTTCTGTGGGTGTGTGCGAGAGTGTTTGTTTACACATACATATTTCAGAGCAGCAGCGTTGTTAATATATATAATATTGAAATTTATTGTTTGTTTTCAAGGATATCTAAAGAAAAATTTAAAGCAGAAACATGAAAATTTGAAAAACAATCTAATTCACGCTTTTGGATAACAAATAATTAAATATTGCTGTAAAACATTGAGGCTACATATGTACATACATATTTGGTATACAACGCTCCAATTCGGATTTCAGTTGCGGCAAGCGGTGTTTGTGAATGAATTTTATAATTGGTGAGTGAAAAAAAAATATAAAGTGAAAATGATATTGAGTAGAAATAATTTTAAGAAGAAGATAATATTCTTTAAATATACTTACATATATACTTAATTTCTAGGAATGAATGCAATATTGTGAAATTTTATGGTTCTAGCGAACATAAATCACCGTAAATGTCTCATTTCATTCCTCAAATGTTTTCGATATTACTCATTTCCCATTTATACTTGCCAAAATGACCTAATCATGACTACTTGTTTTTATATGAATTCTTCTACCTTTTATCTTTTTGTATAGGTGCTTCTTTTAAATTCTATTTCTTTTTACATACATACATACATATATTTGTTTGTAGTTGCACCACTGCTTTTCCTTTATTGCTGACACTTAATTAACGAAAGTCTAGAGTTCCTCATATCGATGCAAGCGAGTGAGAAAAGCTCATTTGAATGAAAATTTAACCTCGACCTCTACTCTGTGATGATAATGCATCAAAAGGACATAAAGGGTGCAAAACGAAGAATGGGTTTATATGAATGTAGGCATAAGTGTTCCCAGTAGAAAAAATATCTCATTTTGCTTGTGATTTTTCAAACAAAGCGATTATGAAATAAAAATTAAAAGATAAATTTTTTGTTGGTGGAAACTTCTAAAGCAGCATTTGAAGTGTAAAGTTTTTGTCTTAAATTTCAATAAAATCTCTGAAGATTCCATACTTTAAGTTTGTGTAAAAAGATCTTAATTCAAAAAATTTTCTTTGCGCTTTATATTTTTCTAAAAATATTTCAAGTTTTATCCATTTAGTTACTATTTAAAATTCTTGGAATAATTTCCCTTAAATTTATGTAAAACTATTGCTTCGTTGGACAAATTTCGCTGCCTGCCACCTGATTCCAGCATGAGTTTCGGTAGAAACCGCCTATGCTTACTCAGTTACCACTTTGTCTGCTTTTACTTTGCCCGCCTCCCGCCACTTGCCTAACTTATCAGCATTTGTTTACACTCAAAGCTCAGAATGTAACCAGCGGCTTGGATGGTACTCCCCCGCTCCCACCACGAGACCACTAAAGCAGCTTCCGAGCCAGCAGCCAACCGACCAACGTATCCGCCGAGCAACCAACAAACCAGGCATCATTCATCCCATAAGCAGCAAAAGCCAACCGCAAACACACGTACACATGGTATGTATGTATATGTGGAGGCACATCGCTGGTTCGTTGACTATCGCAGCGCCTATTTGCTGCAAAGGCTGCACTTTTCGACAACAACAATTGCACTCAAGCCACATTTCATCGTCAGCGTGTTCTTAACGTGCATACACTTTGTTACCCACCGTTATTAGTTATATACATATGTGTATATGTATATAGGCGCGCATATATTATGCATATATATGCATACATATTTGCTCTTTTTCACATTTACCTAATTTTTTTCGCTGCTCTCTTCGCGTGCTTCAACATTTCATCACCGCGTTGTAATAAGAAGGAAAAAATGTGTAATCAGTAGTAAATATTTAAATAGTTAAAAGTGTGTGAAAAACGTCGGAAAAGTTTCCAAAAGCTTTGTGGGTTGGAGCAATTGGTCCCAGCCACCTTCAACTACTGCAGCAATGGTGTGTCGACACAATCCCTCCCGTTTCGGGTAAACATTTCGACAAAACTCGCTTTAAATTCGAAGTTTGTATGTGTGTGTGTGCTTTTAATCAGCTTTTTGTGCTGAGGGTATTTGCTGAGTAAACATTTCTTTTATGCATACTTGTATGTATGTATATTTAAGTGAATATTCATTATTTAAATGAGCAGAGTTTTGTGTTGGCGCCCGAGTGGTGTTTGTCTACCTTGCGTGGCTCTCATTAACTTGTGAAAATTATTTGTTTAACTAATACAAATAAAAAAGCAATTTTGATTTGAAGAAACTTTCCTTAAATGAGCAAGTGCCGGTGAGAGAATTTTAGAAAGCATCAACTTACGCAGATCCACATATTTCTTATGAGACGTCTTGAATAGTATTCTGCAATGCAAAAATTTTGAATGAAAATTTGACTTTTTAGCTGAATGCATGCCGATTCCATTACTATCGGGTCCATACAATCCCAATATTTTTAGTGAAGACTATAGAAAGCGGTAAAGCAAACTCCTGTTACTTCTTAAAGCGTTTGAAATTTTGAATCTTTCTGCACGTTATTTCCATATTTTCATGATTGTCATGCATTAAATGTTTATGTGTTTGGCACTGTATTTTCAAACCACCTCCTCAAATGCAGCTGTCCCACAACCGTCCGAATAAGTTGGCAATGAAATGTTATTCACTCTTTGCTACATCATCGCTCGCTGACAAACAGCACAGATCAGACACTATGAATGGGCAGAAAATCCGACGACAACAACGACAACAGAAAGCTAAACTAAAACCATAACGGGCCCAACTGCAGAAGCACAAAAATAAAGGAAAAACTAATAAATAATAACAGCAAACATTGTGGAAACGGAGCGCAATCATTTTGCACCAGCCGTAATATGATGCAAAACGAGCATGAGAGCAACATGCTCCGTGTAGCACCAGCCGCACTGACTCCAGTCCGCGAGCCAAACTACTCACCAGCAGACAGACAGCCAAGCAGGGCGCACAGCCGAAGCAACCGCCCGTGGGGAAGACTGGCGCTGCAGAAGAGGAGAAGCGGAGTGAAAGGCAACGGCGTTTGGAGCTGAGTGCTGCCGACTGGAGATGAATTTCCTAGAATTCGCCGTGATTCAGCCGCATTTTGTACTTGAAATAACGCGACACCAGTCGTTGGTGAAGGCAGTTGCCTTTTTTCATAATTCTTTTTTCTCGAAAAAAAAAGCTGTAATGTATAGTTGTTTGGGTTAGTGCTCTTGTTGTTGTTGTGCGACTACATATACTCGTATACGTTGTAATGTCTGGCGTGCTGTGAATTCATTTGCTTCAATTTCGAACTGATTTTGTGTTTCTCTGGCTTTTTATTATTTATAAAAAAATATACGAAATTATTGCAGACAGTTGCATACACTCGAAATGGACAGTTTAGGTTGCCAGACAATAGTGATAGTTACATACATACATAAATATATATGCGAGAAGAAACAAGTAAAGAAGCAAAGTACACTGTGCATAATATTTTCGAAAATTGGTTTATTACAGTAAGCACTCGATATGTGTGACGGAATAATACCAGTACAAAATATTTCCTTCGGAAAAGTTGTTTAATTTTTTCAATTTCAGAAGCTCACATTTTTAATACCATATTACCAAAAACATCAATATTTGTTGTTATAAGCATTACTTATGTTTTTTGTTCATCAATCTATTGAAAGTCAAGTTAAGGGGGAAAAAAACAGATTTTATTCACAAAAAATATTTTTCATAATAGATTTCGGTTCTATGCACTCCGAAATTGAGTTTATTGGAAAGTGATATACAATTTCAAATGAATTTCCGTAACAATCTGCTTTCGGTTTAACCCCAACCTTAAGTTAGGGAACCATCTAAAAATTGAAAATCTTACCATTACGCAATATACTCCCTTATGTTATTTATAGTGATTCCACTTAAAACTCTTAACATTTTGCAAAATTTATATCCTTGAGAAAGTTTTATTTTCTCTGCGGATGCCACCGAGACCACTCAATAACTGAATGATGCTTTACTTATTTTGTCAGCCAACACTTTTCCATTGTTCTTACCTTTACTAGAGGCGCATAATTTCATAGAATTAATGATGCATTTAAAATTAATGACAAAGAACTTTGGAGACAAAGTGGGTGTACTTGACTTGTCGTCATCAGTCCAAGTGCAGTCTAGAGATTTTGGTCCATTACCACAACAAGCCGTTAGTGGATAGGTGAAATTGACTGGGTAGGGAATGTTCTAAGGGGTTGTCAACAGTTGAGCCGTACGAACGCACGTACTGACCACACAGTCAGGTGGAGACTTTTGTGGAAACTTCTGCCACAGAATTCGAAATTGATTGGTCGAGATGAAGCACTTTATTTATAGTTTGAAACAAGGTAACTACAAATATTTGTTTGAGGTATTTTTATATGCCTTATGTGTATATACATATGTATATGTGCTTACAGTCATTTGCAAATATTGATGTGCCCTGTGAGAATTGTTTACCGTGATCTTTTTGCTTTATTCAGGTTTTTTGAGCAACTTTCCAGTGTATAGCTTTATAATGAAAGCAAACACATGGCCTATATATGTATGTATATATAATACATTTATTATCTACTAGTGGCTTAGGTAGTGGAGACTTAAGATGAATTTTTCCTTGGAAGGGAAAGTTATTTAATATGCTAAAGCTATTGTGAGAGAGAGAGAGAGAGTCGGTCTTTCAATGAAGAGTTGGTCAGCCTGAACTAATTAGAGGAAGGGAGATAGTATATTGTTCAACTCTCCTTTCTGGGCCAAGGTTGAAAAATCTCAGCAGTCGTACATTCTATGAACCCGGCGAAATGACTGAAATTGATATCAGCCGCCTCAATACATTTGTGGACTTTATCGTTATGTGCCGGTTTTATCTATACCTCGTAAATGTAGTTATCACAACGTCGCTCCACGAATATCAACCCTGACGCTGATGAAGTCCTATAGGGTGTATGCTCTCTTTGCAGATTGACATACTCTCACACATATACTGCTAAGTCTTTGGCTCTGACTTTACCTCAATCACTTCAACTTTGAGAACTTTAAAATTGCCTTTTAAATAATTAAATTATATGCAAATGACTTGATTGCTTTTCTTGGCTCTTTAGTTCTGAAGTCTTTAGAGTACGAGCTGCTCACAAAATACATACATACGTGTGGATGTTTGTGTGGAGTGTGTATCGAAATTTTCAGCCGCCTCTTTACATCTAGGAAATGTGTGGGTTTATCAATTTGAATTAATTAACAGCCATGCGCCGCGCTACTTGGCTCCGCAACAGGCAAAAGTCAGTCTATCAATAGGCATGGCACTATCAAGAAAAAATAAAATTATGATTTTGCAATTGCAATGGCAACGCGAAATTAAGTTAGCTGCTGCAACAACACCCATACGCGCCGAGAGCCAACACCACTTCAAAGCGCTCTGTCAGTGGCAACTGCATATACATACATACACATATACAACGGTGTGATTGCGTGAGAGTATTTTGCTACTAGCAGAGGTATACCTGGCGCTGCCTCGCAATATCCCACTTAAACAACCGTTACCTGAGCACTTAACTAGACCCGAATTTCTTCGAAATGTTGTCTTCCAAAGCTGGAATAGTTGCTGGCTTATTTCTGTAGACTTTAGACTTGACGTAGCCCCACAAAAAATAGTCTAAAGGCGTTAAATCGCATGATCTTGGTGGCCAACTGCCCATGCATCCCGAAAAAATGCACTGTTTGGTGTGGTTTGTACGCTGGTGGAATCATTGGACCGTATTTTTCAAAGATGCTGTTGGACGCAACGTTACGGTGAATGGCGATCGCTATCGTTCGATGCTAACAAACTTTTTGTTGCCAAAATGGAAGAACTGAACTTGGTTGACATGTGGTTTCAACAAGATGGCGCTACATGCCACACAGCTCGCGATTCTATGGCCATTTTGAGGGAAAACTTCGGAGAACAATTCATCTCAAAGAAATGGACCCGTAAGTTGGCCACCAAGATCATGCGATTTAACGCCTTTAGACTATTTTTGTGGGGCTACGCCAAGTCTAAAGTCTACAGAAATAAGCCAGCAACTATTCCAGCACAGGGAAGACAACATTTCCGAAGAAATTCGGGCTATTCTGGCCGAAATGCTCGAAAAAGTTGCCCAAAATTGACTCTTCCGAATGGACCACCTAAGACGCAGCCGCGGTCAACATTTAAATGAAATTATCTTCAAAAAGTAAATGTCATGAACCAATCTAACGTTTCAAATAAAGAACCGATGAGATTTTGCAAATTTTATGCGTTTTTTTTTTTAAAAAGTGATCAAGCTCTTAAAAAATCACCCGATACAACGGTGTGATTGCGTGAGAGTATTTTGCTACTAGCAGAGGTATACCTGGCGCTGCCTCGCAATATCCCACTTAAACAACCGTTACCTGAGCACTTAACTAGACACAATTACATAGATTGAGTTGTGGTATTTCATTATGTGTATGTATGTATGTGTGTGTGTGTGTTTGTAGTGTAACAAGTGCCACATCCTTTTGGAATTCTTCGCGCGGCACCATTACCATTCTGAATGGCTGTCAGCTACCGTTATTTACAATTTTATTTCACTTCACTCGAAAGGTTGACGGCGGTGTCTAGAAGGCCGATGGCAAGATCTCGCCAGTTAAGGACACTCCGGCGTTCGGCTTCAACGAACGTCACCGCCTTTCACCACAACATCAAACAGTCGGTCCAAGTTATGCGGCGAAGAGTGTGTCAAGCGGTGTGTTTTATGTTTGTGTGCGTGTGTTTGGAGCGGTGTGAGAGGCCTGTGCAGAAAGCAACTACAAAATAGTGCTGTTTATTCAGTAAATGTCCTTGGAAAGGTGCATTCTCTTTAGGCAGGAGACGTTTCGCTACTTCAGTGTAAATACCTGTTAATGTGTGTGTATGTATGTAACTGCGGTCAAAGTATGTGATTATCATGTATTTGGGCTATTCAAAATGCAAAGTACTTGAACTTGACTTGAGTGCTTAACGGCATACCTCAGGCAAACAAAGGAATAAGTTAGCAGTAAGTAATAAAAGTGCGTGGAGTATGCAAATTGACATTCACAGCTGTTGTTCAGTCGCAGGGATATACGGTGCGACAGAATTTAATATTATGGATAACGGGTGATCCAAGTATAAGTACTTTTTCAATAGAAGAATGTTTTTCGCGCGCTTCGCTCAACTTATAGTAAAAATAATCGGCCTACTGAGCGTATTATTCGCAAGAACTTCACCCATCTTGAAACCCAGCATTCATTATTGGATAATATTCGACCGAATAGACCACGTCCAGCACACAGTGAAGAAAATACAGCAGCCGATGCTTAAAGTGTACACGAAGACCGTGGAGAGTCAATTCAACGCCGTTTACAGCAATTCTGATTGACGTATGGAACGACGCGGTTTACGTCGAGATCTTCAATTACACGCATACAAAATACTGCTTGTGCAAGAACTAAAGCCGCTCAACCTTATCAAGCGACATCGCTTCGCTATGTAGACTCTTGAAAAGTTCCAAAAAGATCCGACGTTTTCGAACACATTTCCCACATTTGGGACGAAGAGCAACCCGAAGAGATTCAAGAGCTGCCATTTCGTCCAGAAAAAAACAAGGATTTGACGTGGTATGTGGTACGTTGGAATCATTGGTCCATATTTTTTCAAAAATAATGTCGGTGAGACTGTAACCGTCCATTGCTACCGCTATCGCACCATCATAACCGACTATTTGATACATAAAATTGATGCTTATGATGACCGAAACATTTGGTTTCAGCAAGATGTCATCACTTCCCACACATCGCATCAACCAATGGATTTAATGCGAGAACACTTCGGTTAGCAAGTAATTTCACGTTTCAGGCCGTCCGATTGACCACCAAGATTGTGTGATATCACACCGATGAATTTTTTCCTGTGCGGATATATAAAGTCTAAAGTCTATGCGGACAATCTCGCTTCGATTCAGGCCTTGAAGCAAAACAGCACGTGTGTCATTCGCCAGTCGAAATGGTCGAACGTGTTATCGAAAATTGGACTCAACGGATGAACCATCTGAGACGTAGCCGCGGCCAGCATTTGAAAGAGATAATCTTCAAAAACAAATGCCAAAGAATGTTCTTTCGAATGATCATAAACATTCCCCATTAAATTTCAAGTTTCTGTGTATTTTTTTTAAAAAGGAACCACCATATATCATGCTTTATATAAACTTTTCTATCATATTCCGTGACAAAATCGAGCTCATGAATGCATAAAAATATAAAACAAATAGAGCATCAAAACAAGTTGATTTTGTTCTCTTTTTGTGAATTTTCTTGCTGAGTTACAAAGTAACTGACGCAAGGAGCACACAGGTAGGAGCAAGGATACAAAAATGCAGACCCATTCTTGCGTTAGAAGGGCAAAGGACATGCAATTACCAGCTGAAAGCAAAATAAGAGACATGAGATTGGCATGGCATACAATGTATATTCGTATCTCTAGCAGAGATAAGCCATTTAAACACCAACAGCGAGCTGACATCTCGCCATATTATGTCGCCATGCCCCGCACTCCTCACTCCGCTCTCAATTTGCAACTGTCAATAAGAGTTTCTGTGTTAAACAAATGTATATATAATATATGTATGTACGTAAGTGGATCCAAAGAAAATAATCAGCAGCTGCATCGCTCTCAAGATGGTCTGATTGTTGTTGTGGTAGAAGCAGCAAGCAAATTGAGACAGGCGAACGTCCGTTTGTAGCCGAGTCTATACAGACGGTCTACACTGAGCTCTCGACAGCGCTTCTTGAGCACGTTGATTTGAAAAGGTTTAAGGTCAAATAGGTGTTGCCATGTTAATAAGAAATACTTTGTAATTCGCTGCTCCGGTTTGTTGCATTTTTTAAATTGCAAAACTGGATCGGGAGACTGATATAAATACTGACGGAGTGTAGAAAAAAGCATAAATGTCTGGGGTACAAGACAACACGGCATATGGATAAGAGAGGTAATATCTTGTTTAAAAATAATTTTGCAGTTTTCAACCGGCTTTTCAAACCCACATATGTTTTTCGCAAGCGCATATTAGTCCAATAATCAGCAGTCTCTGATTTAAGTGACTTCATTAACACAATAACTGTTTTATGGTTGGCTGCAAATTGGATTTCATACCGGCGGTGCGACTATTTAGGGCATTAAAAGTGGAAACCACCAAGTGAACATTTCATCATTATTTTTAGTACATTTGGCCACAAAGTCCACATAAATAACCAATAAAATTTTAAGTGGCAGCACGCGCTGCTTATCGACAACAAACACCATGTATCCACCAACCTCTGCACTGGCGCTCGTGCGTACCCCCGCAGCTACAGCGTTGACCATCGTGTCGCAATTTGCACTTCCATAATGCGCTTTTTATGGTTATAACCGGAGCCATTTTTGACGCTGCTGCAGGCAATTGCCACACAAATGATCTACAAGGAGCGCGCAAACACCATGACAGAGTGTCCAAACGATGTGGATATATAAGCAAAAACAAGATGAAACAATAACAACAATTGCAGGAAGTAGCAAAAGTAAAGTAACAAGCTTGCAACGTGACAAAGTAGACACGCATGTCGAAGGTAGTGCAGCGAGCAGCGCTCCACGAACACGGCCCAACGAAAGGATTGCACAACACAGTCGGCTACAACCTGCGTCACGGAGCGGGAAACGCCTTTTACACGGAATGTTGCCAGTAAACGAGAAGGACACGAAAAGATACGGAAACTGCAGCTGTTCAAAAAGAAATGTCTTAGAGCAGCCCGGTAGGAAACACGATATCTACACGATAGAAAGCGAATAGTGTTTATTCAGTTCTAAAATGGACCCAAATAGAGCGTAACAGATGGTGTATTTCAGAGCAGTAAAGCTTATTTGATCAGGGTTTCATAAAATTTTGTTCAATTGTTAAATTCTTTCTTTTTGAATACACATACCGTGTTATTGCAATATTGAAAGAGTTCCTAAAAAATTTTAGAATCTTCACATAACATTTCTGGTACAATTTCCAACTGGCCCGATGTGGAAAGTAAACAAGACGGTTGAATGGTGGAGCCGCAAATGTGGAAGAATAATATTTATACATGGTGTGGACAGCATAATATACATATATATGTATATTTATGTGCAAATGAATGTGCCTGGTGAAAAGCTACGAATGACATAAAATGTCATATGTTGAAAGAATAGAGGAAATCATTTTATACAGTACACATTCGTTTAAAAATTGCTTTGATCGATAAAACGCAGCCCTGTACGTAATGTCTTAGAAGAAAGTAATAACATATGTGAAAATAATATTTTGTCATTGACGAATTTAAATTGTGTTGTTGTTATTATCAGAGGTGTCCAATTCTCCTCTCTCGGAAAATAGAGAGTCGTAAATCATCTTACCGGCTTCGACAGTTATTCCGATAGGTTTGAGGAGTGATTGATTTATACAAGGTTTTTTGTTATCCATAATGCCAAATAAACTTTGTTGTGTTTTTCTGATAAATTTCTCGTGGATATTCTGATGATTTTGCGTGCTGTACAAAAAAAAAGTTATTGGCTGAATTGCTGGAAAATACAGTTGGTTACTTAACAGCAAACTGACACTGGCTGGCTAAGTTTCTGTGGGAAAACCGTTTCTTAACCCAAAAAATAACAAAAAAGAGGACAAGTTTAGAGCGAAAGAAACTTTTTGGTTATTTCGCTCTTTGTGAGAGTAACTTGCAGTATTGTTCTTCCTCCTTATGATAAAAACCTATGAATCAGTATATTTTGACATTACGAGAAATTATAGTTCTTCGACTATAAACACAATACGTTTGACGGTTAACAACTAGAAAATTGGAACAAAAGAATATGTGCTCTAAGAAAATTGTAACCTCTAAATTTGGGGCGCTCTTACACTGTAATAAGTTATTTATCTCTTTACCTCTAATATTATCTTATGGTAAATATATTTTAATAGGCCGAGAAATCTTTTCATGTTAGAAATACTCACCTTGAGTTTCCTTTTTCTTCTTCTTCTTTACTGGCGTAGAGTCCGCTTACCCGGTTAAAGACGAGTTAACAACGGCGCGCCAGTCGTTTCTTTTTTCGCAAGGTGGCGCCAACTGGAAACTCCAAGCGAAGCCAGGTCCGTCTCCACCTGGTCTTTCCAACGGACTGGAGGACTTCCTCTTTCCTAGGCAGTCTCTTAATTCGCTGAACTATGTCAATGTCGACGTATATTTCATACAGCTCATCGTTCCATCGAATGGGATATTCACCGTGGCCAACGCGCAAAGGACCATAAATCTTTCGCAGAATCTTCCTCTCGAAAACTCTTAACGTCGTCTCATCAGATGTTGTCATCGTCCATGCCCCTGCACCATATAGCAGGACCGGAATAATGAGTGACTTATAGAGTTTGGTTTTTGTTAGTCGAGGACTGAACTTCTTCCGAAGTAGCACCTGTTGGCAAGAGATATCCTGCTGGTTCCAAGATAGACGAAATTATTTACAACTTCGTAGTTATGACTGTCAGCAGTGACGTGGGATCCTAGTCGCGAGTGCGACGACTGTTTGTTTGATGACAGGAGATTTTCCGTCTTGCCCTCGTTCTCTGCCAGACCCAATTGCTTTGCTTCCTTATATTCCCAGTCTGGAGAAAGCAGAACTAACGGCGCGGGTGTTGAGACCTATGATATCAATATCATCGGCATACGCCAGCAGCTGTAAACTCTTATAGTGGATTGTATCTGCTCGATTAAGTTCTGCAGCTCGAATTATTTTCTCCAAGAGAAGATTGAAGAAGTCGCATGAAAAGGAGTCGCCTTGTGTGAAATCCTGCTTGGTATCGAACAGCTCGGAGAGATCTTCTTTCAGATTTAGGAAAAAAAATTTTTCTTCAATATAGTTAAGAGTTTTCGCACTAAAAATATTATAAATGACATCGCCTTTTTATCTACGAATATTATTCTGTAATTTTCCAATGTACCTTATCGACAACCTTTGAAAAGTTACCGAAAAGGAAATCTAACGTTAATAATAATAACACAAACAAAAATGCTACTAGACAATCGAAACATGCCAAAGCCGGGTGCAAGGCAACATGGACGAAGGATAGACGAAACCAGTCAAAGGGATCGACAGAAGTGGCAGCATGTGAATGTCAGCAATAGTTACATAATTGGAATTAGTTTGTCAGGGTGTGTCTGTGTGTGTGTGTGAGACTGCAAGAGCTGCTGAGTAAGTTGTAATAGCAAAACTGTGTGGTGTTAAGTCCAAGTAGCAGCTGACAGCTTGTGTTACTACATTCTTTATTTTCTCCTGTCATACGAATATATGAATGTACGTATGTATATATTTTAAACAAATACATAGTAAATACACATGGGTATGACGTAAGCCACTCACTGACCGAAATGGCCTTTTATCATCCAATAAAATTGAATACAACTTGAGAAACTCTGCTACTCAGCCGCAGCTGTGGCAAACGACCGTTGGGAGCACTTAAGCTAGCTTTCATTGGTAATTTAAGCTTGCAAAAATCAACCGACAAAAAATTAAATTGAAACGAACATTTTAATTGTTCTTGAAGCACTACTTTGTTGGTTATTTAATGCCTTGTGGTGCCTTTGGAGAACATGAATGAAATACGGCGAAAAGTGGCAAAAAGTACAAGAAAAGTAAAAGAAAGAGAAGCGCGCACAATTTAAGCAGTTTAACTGAAACATGTCAATAGAATCAAGTAAGGGTGTCACAGTCTTTGGTTACCCACAAATAATTTTTTTTTATTTTGTTCCAAGTCAACTATTGGAGTCATAGCGCTCTTTAATTGACACAGTACGGTTTTAAAATTAATTTTGCTGGTAATATTTTCGCAACTTTCTTTATAATTAAAAAATTTCTCGTGCAAATTGATATCAATGTGCTCACTTGCTACTTCCTAGACCCACATTTAAGCAAAATCGCCTTAAGTCGCAATTTTCCTCGCTAATAAATCTTACCACACAGCCGTATCGCTGCAACGAATACTCCAAATGTTACCATTGTAGACTTCACAGCGCGCAGCAATTCGGGCCACATGCAATAGACATGTACAATTTGCATAAACGACAGTGACAGCCGGCAAAACGACCGTCACATTAGACATTTGTTACAAAAAGGTAAACAAACTTTGAACGCGGAGACACTCACTCACCCACCACTTTAGCCCCAAGCCAACCGGAGAAAAGGCCAGACACCAATGCCGCCTACCTTCGCAGCAACTCGCCACAGTTGCCTATAAATTCGTACGAGTGTATGTATGTGTGTGTGTGTGAATGAATGTAGAGAAATCCATTTTCACGTTTCCTACCGCATTTCGAAATTACGATTGCACAAATTCGCACACGTACACACATGCAGTTGGCTCTTGCGTAGCGTATGGGCAAATATAAATAAATACTTAAGGCAGCGAAATTGCAATGCTGCGCACTCCGCCTAAAAATAACGATCAGTCTGCGTCTGCAGGGAACCTAAAATTTCCATTGAAAAGTCAAGAAGCCACTGACCGCATAAATTCGCATTCAAATCGGCCAAGCCTAACCAAAAAGTTGAGTAAAGTAGCAATAACAGAAAATCACAACAAAACCGCTGAGTGTTTTCCTATGGGTAAGCACACACACGCACATTTGTACCATGAATAAACGCCACTTGCCACATGCGCCCGCTTACTCTCGCACAAATACGGTATCACATGCTGATTTAATTCAAATATATGCCGCACTCCACTATGTGTGTGTTATCGTGGGCTGTTGCAGCTGCCATTTGAGTTATGAATGTTTCATTGCACATTTCGCCAACGGGCCCAGCCTCCGCCTCAAACCCCCCGACTACCATTCAACTCAGTTCACATGGCAGCATTTCACTTTATTTGCCCGAGCAAAACTCTTGCAGCATTTCGCTCGGTTTTGGTTGCTTTTCACTCCATTTGTTTACAACGAAAAATCGCACACTCTGCGTAAAAGATCCCAATAATACTTTGATTGGCGCATTTGCGCAAAAGACAGCTACAAATATAACTTGTATACCTGGGAAAGACGTTGTCGAAGGAAAAAATATTATCGTGTTTCTTCTCTAGCTCCGATCATGAAGTGGCATAGAGTTGGGCAACATATAATTTGTTGTTTGTTTTTGTTGTTATAGAGCAATAAAGTTGTAAGTGGGGTATCAATATCAGACAGTTTTTTTTATTTTTTTAGTAGGGCAAAGCATCAAAAGCCGAAGTGCGGAGCTTCAATCCTCTAAACCTTACCAACACCCAACTCCAGACTCTCCCACGTAACCACTTGATTAAATATTACTTCGTGGGAATGATAAGACATTTAAATCTCCTCTATGAGGAACGCCTAACCTGCTCTATATGTCTCAGTTTTGTCATGATTGAACCTGCCGCTTCGGTGACAGCTTTCCAGTTCTCAGTGGACTGTCACATGAGTGTCGCTAAATTTTCCACCGTAAAACTATCACCGAGTGTAGTTTTCAGTTTTTTCCTTCTATTTAAAAAGCAAGGGTAATAAAAGAATACATGCTCAGCGCCTTCAAAGCACTCTGAACGCGTCGGATAATTCGGGCTAAAGACGTGCTGGAGTCTGTATACATAGGTAGATTCTAAAGCACTCAGGTCGTCTTAGTATTTGGGATAGGTGCAAATGCAGGTCCCCTATATGTCTGTCGATCCATGAATGGATGTCCGGTAACAGTCTGTCGGTCTACGGTGCTTTGAGTGAGGTTTGCCACCGCTGTTGCCATCTAATTGAGCTTTTGACTCTCTGTTCTCTTTTATCTCCTAAAACAAACAGATTGTCTAAAAAAATTATAGTTGGCAATATTATATTACAATCACAAGCTGTAAGAACCAAACTTGCAGAGGATAAATCTTTCCAGCATCTCGGTATAAGTGAAAACGAGCGAAATAGGACTACAACGACGCCTACTTCCTATATATTTAGAATTCAGCTTGTGTACCTCAGTGCGTGTATCTGACTTTATACTGAAAATACTCGTCATGAGAGAAATATTATTGAATTTCAGAGAAGTCTTTTACTGATAATAATGGGTCCTTGTGTCAAAAGTAGTAATAGAGGTCAATACTTAATCTTTCGGTGGGCTTTATATCGTATATATCGCTCTTTCTATCGCACAACCCTGGGAGGGAATGTTTCGCCTACTACCTACCCAGAGGATACTTGGTCCAAGATCAGAAATCGTGAGCTCTGTAAAATAATCGTTTCTGGCCACTCCCAAGTGAACGGCGCTCAGAGAACTTTCCTCTCTTCCCTGAACTTCTACATACGGCTCCATCTTCTTCAGCTTCCTTCCTTATACTACACATTATTTATTCCTTTTAATCTAAAGAGTTTCTTCAGCAAACTGACCTGACCATGTTGGTTTTCCACCACACTCTAAAGGATGGGGATTTGACGAACTGTTTTAAAAATATTTATGTTTCTCTCTTTATTACAAACTTTTACAACAAAAGTGTTCCAAATATACATTTGCAAGAGGAGAATTTCAGGAATTGATTTCGCCTCTTATACTCCACGACTCCCTCTCACATTTCGATCAGTTTCTCGCCTCCATGCTTGCATTATCAGCTGCCACTTGCAATCAGTGGCGTCGCCGCTGCCAATCGACAACCGGAATCGTAATCAAAGTATGGCAGCCAACACTCGCAACCGCCGAAGGCATCAGCACGTTGATGTTGACCGGCAAAACAAACACACCGTCACATACACATGAATGTGTATATGTGTGCACTTAGATGAGCGTACAAATGTGGTTTTGCGGTTTATTGATTAGCTGATTGTCAAAGCAAACGCGAAAAGAAGCAAAGGAACCAGAAATTACCAAAGTGAAAGGTGGAGCTAAATAAAGAAAGCACCGCGGCACTAATCCAATGAAGAAATCAAGCAACCAAACGTTGCAAAAGGGAAATTTATTTCCGCGTGAAGAAATTACAATGGTGAGAGCGTCGACAGCAAGTGACTTCTCGAAAATGCGAGAAATATGGGCAAATGCAAAGCACTCCCTAATCCCCCGTACATTTATATCACTCAACTGCATGCTAACGCCTTCAATACTTCGTGCGGTTATTTATTAGAAAATAATGCATTTTAATTTCCTATAAAAACTAGAAGGAAAAACTACGTGCCACAAAGCATACAGCAAGTCAGTGGTGTTTTCTTCGCTATTCCTCTTTGGTTTTCCTTTGGCGTTGCTCTGCGCAACAAGCAGAAATTATGTCAGCCCACAGTATTGCGTGTGTGGCCGCGACTATTTTTGGTTGCCAGTTTTGCTGTGTGATTTCCTGTATTTTATCGCCACAATGCGCTCATTTCTGCTGTTGATTACTGCGACAGCATTTTTATTCGATATTTCTTCTCAAAAACCAACAATCACAAGCTCTATATACATATGTACATTTAAGTATATTTATGCATATGTATGACTGGGAGGAAGCCCACCAAGCATTGTCATAGCCGATAGGTGGAACTCCATCATCACATAAATAAATATATTTTTTTAACTTTTGGCAAAAATAGTTTTTTTTTTGAGAAACCGCCATTTTGTCAAAAAATTTTATTTTGCTTATTCCTTCGATTAATTAGTAGATTTAACATTACTTTAACGAAATCATAGGATCCAGTTCAGAGACATAGTGGTCACCTCAAAACGTCTTTTTTGAGATGAACTCCCGGAGATCAGCTGTAATTCCTTTTCAAATAAATATTTTTACCGATACTAAGTCTTAAAATGCAGTTAAAAGATACCATAATATGTGCACAAATTTTTGGATGGAAGTTTTCTGAGAAAAAATCTGGAAAATTGGCTTTGTTCGGCCTTCTGCCTGTATACAACCCCATGATTATTAAATTAATCAAATTATTTTTAAAATGCAGAAATCTTACTTCGTTTTTTTATTTACCACGAGCCCACTGTGCGCTCGCAAATGATCTCAAGACTTTTCTTTCGCATTTATTTGTTGCATTTCGAACGAATTCGTAAGCTAATCTCTAACTGGCTGGTTCAGCTCGATTTAGCACAAATCGACGTTAAAGGAAGAAATAAATAGTTGTTGTATAAATAAAATAAATATAAATGCTTACATACTTGCGTACATGTGACTAGGATAACCCGTGAAATGCATTACCCATCTGTTGCTAAGACTAAAAGTTGTCTTATTACATACATATGAGCAATGATGTCCCCTCTCATTAACCCGATTGCGTCTCTAATATGCATTTCTAATATGTGACGCCTCCTCATCTCTATGGCTCATAATATTTTCCTAGCAGCTCTTGTTGTTGTTGTTGTTGCATTCGCAATTACCGCGCCTCGCATTCTGCCACATGCGGCGTTGAATTGCAGTTTCAATTTATACTTTGTTAATTGTGGCAATTGCGTCGCAAAATATAAAAGACTTTGTAATTCAGTCGCCACTGGCGTGCAGCTTGCACAAGTACAAGTAAGTATGTATGTGCATGCAACATTTGCCACAAACCCTCAAGCATGGTGCACGTTGTAGTTCTGTCGGCTGCTCAATGGTGTAGTTGACAACGACACACACACACACAAAGCCAAGTAAGTTTATGTGCTTGTGGCACATTGTTGCTGCTTTTGTAGTAGTATTTGCCATGGCTTTGACTTTGGCTTGGTGTGGTCTGGCGTTGTGGCGATTGCATTACTTTGCCATATTATTTTTTCTTCCGCAATATTTATTAGTATCTATGCCGTTGTTGTTGTCGGGTTCTAGAATTGCTCTCGACCAGTTTTTCCTCTGCCTGCGCTCCGCTTTCAATTCTCATTAATATCGCTTGGCTTTGTGCTGAACTTGGAACTCAATTTTAATTAAAAACACACACGAGCAGATTGCACACATGTTTATGGCATACATACATACATACACACACACATACGCATGTAAATATATCAATGGACAATTTTGACGATTGTTCGCTTTGTTTTGCCCTTTTTCATGACACTTGTGAGCTAATGTGCCATCGAATTGATTAATAACAGTGCTTTTGTTGGAAGCTCAATGATTGATTGATGGATCCAATGCGTGGGGGTGTAAACGGGGCGTTCTTCGACATTTCTGAATTAGTGAATTGTGTTCAAACTGTTTAACGGCTGATTTAATGGACAATTATTTTGTTCGCCAGAATTGAGTAATATTTGCCTTTGCTTAGTGAACTATTTTTGTTTCAGTCAATTAGCCAACTATTCCATTTATTTCATGTTAAAAATTGACGTTGAAAAAAATGCTCCTAATTTTGTCATTCTAACGCATTATCAATCCCACGCACAAATCCACTTAAAACATTAAAATATTTTCAGTGTTTTATGTTTGTTGTTTAGGCTCCTAAACTCTTCAGGAAAAAAATATTGTTAAGTTGCAGCTCTTCATTGTCACTTGATGTCACTTGAATCACCGGTACATTAAGGGCGGAGGTGGGTTAACTATCATGTTTTTAAAATCATAAAAGAAAATTCCATTCGGTCGTTATAAGCTTTTGAAGGCCGTCTTCTCAATGTCTTGTTAGCAACCATCTGTCAGATAAGTTTTTGCTAACTTAACCTAGACTCCTATTTTCGGTAAAGAACCAGTTTTTTAACTTAACTGACAGATGGCCGCTAACCAGACATTGAGATAAGAGTTCTAAGTGGAATAGATCTAACTCAGGCGCCGAGCGAGACATTTTTTATAGGTGTTTTCTGTAAAAAGTTTTTTTTACTTATCCTATAATATCCAATATCTGCTTGTACGAGTTTTTATTGAGCTTCCAATAAGCATATATATCATCCGATCAAATATGACCCGGAGTGGTTCATTTAAACTGCACACGCAAACCGATAAGAAAAACTTTACTCGATTGATACAACGTGGGGTTGAATATTTTGTTTAATGCTTTGGGTATGGAGTGTGTCAATGCTGTACTCTTACCAAAAGACCTGAAACATTTTCGAATAACAACGTCGAGTAGAGGTTGCCAAAGAGATGCTGACAACGCAGTTGGAGTCCTGTCCCAAAAATCTAACGAATGACGCTCCAAAAATAAGCCAAAACCAAAAAAACCAAATAATTTAATGACTTATACAAAAATAGTGAAAGATAGTTTTTTTGTCAGTCCGGGTCATATTTGATCAGATGGCATACATACATTTTTGTGATGACTTTACAGACTTCTTTTGATTTTTTGTTGTTGGCCTGGCATAGCAGCAGTATTTAAGTACAGCGATTTCATCCAAACTCTAATTGCAAAAGTTCAAGTTTTTGTCTATTTTTTACGCAAAGTTTTGAGCACAATACACATACACATACATACATATTTACATAGTATACATAAAAAGTAAACAATTGAAACATAAATATTTAAAACATACGGCAAACGCACTCTCAAAGTGTAAACACAATGGCTACCACAGACTGCAAACTACATCTGTCAAATATTAAAATACACACGTTCTTATGGGCAGTGTTATTTTGACAGCTGCACGACTACACGACTGCAGGCCGACAGTTGTCGTTCTCGCTAACTTCAATATCCTCCTATTTTTGCCAACGACAGTACGACGACAGTAGAGTTGACAGGAGAATGGAAGATAGAAAGAGCAGGTAGAGTGGTGATGCCACTAATATGTAAAATGTAAAATTATTCACAGCTCTAACAAACTTGATGTTATTTTACAAATAAAAGCATAAAATAGCTATATTATAGCTCTATTATGTCATTTGTAATAACAATTGATAATTTAAAGCAAAAATATTGACCTATTTACTTATTTTTTGCATAAAAAATTTCACTTTGAACAAAATATTAAAATTTCATTGAAGTGAAAGGTATTAGTATGGATACAACGAAATTGTGTACATACAAAATGGACAACTGCGTTGTTTTGTGTACATGCCGGCCATTGTGTTGTTGTTGCTTCTCAAAATGTACATGCAGTAAGATGAACAACGACGTTTTCAGTTCACTGTCGTGCTGCTGCAGTCTGTCGTAGCCATTGTGTTTACACTTTCACACACACACACACAGTCAAGTGCCTGTACATGTGCGCCGCGAACTTCTTTAATTTCGGTCGGTTTTTATGATTCTTTCATAAATGTTCCATTCGAAAAAGCGTAAACAATCGACCAAGCGCCAGCTGGCTGTTGTCGGCGTCAGTCTGGCTATCGCAATTTGACTTTATCGCACTTTCAACACAGCGCTAGCGGTAAAATTTTTTCACTTTTAATAAGCGCTTTTCATAAGCACACATACATACATACTCTTCCTTCAATTATTCTTTCTTTATCTCGTTCTTCGCCTATCCCTTTGCTGTATAATGAATCTTAGTACAGAATATATGTAGATACAAATATAGATATACTTATAGCATTTTCCTGCTTGCGTATATAGCCGGCCACGCTAAGTAAGAGACGTTACAACAAACCGAGTTACGCCGGCTCTAGCCTACTATTTATGAACGAGTTGCTTCCCGCATTCTCTGCGAGAGCAACTACTGTTGTCGACATTCTTTTTAACTAACTATCAGGTTCATCGACTGATAATTTCGTTCTTTAGTCATGGAAAGAAGGGTTTTACTTATACAAAAACGAGAAAAATTTAACCTCGGCTGCTCACAACTCTTAATACCTTGCACAGTTACATTTTTTATAGCTTAAAGTGGTTTAAACAGATCTTTATCTTGATTTTGAGCGGTTAGTTTATATGACAGCTATATGCTATAGTGGTCAGATCTGAACAATTTTAGCAGTAATCTATGCCAAATTTTGTGAACAGTATTCCATACAAAGTCTTCAGTTCGATCGGTCAGTTTATATGACAGTGCTTTATGTATGTATGTATGTACATACTTATGTGCTAAAGCAATTTCTTGAGAGATACTAAATTTCGGAAAGATACTTCATCAAATGAAAAATTTATGCATGCCAGTACTTCATTTCGATTGTTCAGTTTGTGTGGCAGCTATACGCTATAGTGGTCTGATATCGGCGGTTTCGACAAATGAGCAGCTTCTTGATAAGAACGAACGTATGCAAAAATTTTGGTCGATACCTCAAAAACAGCGAGATTTATGTTACAGACAGACAGTCGGATGGACAGACAACCAGACGGTCATGGCTAGATCAAGTATATTTATGTATGTATGTACTCGTATGTACCGTGTAAGGTTTCCGACTATTCATTTTTGACGTTACAGACTTTGTGGCAAACTTAATATACAATGTTCAAGCTATAATAAGTAAGGTACGGCAAGTCCGAACAGCAACGACTAAGTTTTATTGCCTACCATACTGGGTTTGTCCAGAAAGTAATAGGACTGACTTTTTTCCGCCGCGACTGTACTTCGAAGCGTATGCGCACCGACTAGATTCGGTAGAGGGCGTTCCTTGGAGAGTCAGGACAAACATTTTCGCGCGACATGTTTCTGTGAGTGGTGCAAGCCGAAAATGCATCGTTCGTTAGAGCAAAGGTCCGCGATTAAATTCTGTGGGAAGCTCGGTAAATCTGGGACCGACACGTTCGAAATGATCAAGCAGGCTTATAAAGATATTGCTTTAGCAAGAAGTGCTATATTTCGGTGTAGGGCCAAGAAGAGACCGCGGATGAATACCTTGCTGAGAGACCTGGGACTTCCACTACCATGAATTTGTTCCTCCTGGACAAACCATCAACGCCAAGTTTTACGTGGAAGGACTTTAAGAGACTCAAACGAAGAGTCAATTGGGTCCGACAAGACATCGCAGCCGATTGGAAGATGTACCACGACAACGCCCCAGCTCACACCGGCCTTCTTGTGAACAGCTACCTATCCAAAAGCATCATTCCAAAGCTTCTGCAGCCTTCCTACAGCCCAGATGTGGCCCCTACGGACTTTTTTGTTTCCTTTCCTGAAAAGGCCGATGAAAAGCAAGCATTTTGAGACGGCAGAGGGGATCCAAACAGCAAGCACCTCGGCTCTCAAGGCTATTCCGGAGAGTGCCTTCCGTGATGCCTTCAATGCTTGAAAATCGCACTGGCAGCGCTGCACCGACGCAGAAGGAGCCTATTTTTGATAGTTTTTAAAGAACTGTAACGGTTGGTTCAATAATTTTTTTTAAATCGACTCAGTCCTATTACTTTCCGGACAAACCCTATATATCAGTAGTTCCTATAAAACAGACAAATGATCTAGGGCGGAACCAATCTAATACTCCGAGTTTATCAATCTGAAAATATCTGAAATGTAAGCTAGGGTAATTATTTTCCGAAGCACCCTTATTTCTTCTCGCGTGTAATCTTCTTCCAAAAAAGTCAGCAAATAATCAGCAACTATTTGCGGATTTCAAATATAACTGTGTAAGCAAGGCGGTAGTGATTATTAGGCGACTTAAAAGCTCACATTTAAATAGTTGTTTTATGAGCAGAGACAATTTCTCATAGTAAATAATCTACGAGAGTAAATGATAATCAGTAATCTCATAATTATGTAAATATGTATGTACGTACATTTCTTTCACATCTTGATGGCATAACACATTGTTATGAACAACCGCTATCTGAACAAAGCTACGCAGCTTAGTGCACTTGCAGCACCACTTAGAGCACCACTAAACCTTCCTATGCCTAAACATCTCCATTTCTAGAGGCACTTTCATTTGCCTGTGTGCGGACGGCCTGCTATGTTCATGGTCAATGGCCGCATAAGGCATTACACTCGGTATTATGATATAATCTTGCAACGCGCGCGCGCCATCTCTCATATTCTTGTTTGTGGCTGACACTTCACTTGGCTCACTCACTCGCACCACGCGGCGTCTGCTATGCTCCATTTTTTCCAACTTCAGTCCGCTTTTTTGCCACTCAGCAAGTTTTTCTACTTTGTTCTGCGCAATCTGCACTACCAACTTTCTTGTTGAGCGTTTTCTTCACTTTCCTATACATAATAAATATGTGTGCAATGTACATACATATGTATGCACAAAAGCTTCTGCGGGCTAGCTGCATTGCGGTGTGAAAATAATTTCTTCAAAATAACAAAGTGAAGACAGACAGTTGCTTGGCAGCTTGGCACAGCAGGCGATTTCAGAGCCCAGCGGCTGGGTACAGCGACACTCGCAAGACGCGGAAAGCAGCGAACGCGTCACATAAGTTGCGGGTCTAACCGGCGACAGCTGAAGTGGGGCAATGACAAACAGTTTTCAAACAAAGTACATATGATATACGAATAAAGCAAGCTCATGGATGGATTCTATGTATACTTAAATGGAAGTAAGAAGAATGAAAGAGATTAGTGCCGAATGCAGTTTCACGACAGTTTTGCACTTATTTTCCAGTTTGCTTTCGCAAATAAGCTGAACACCTCCAACTTCACCAACTATGGTGTGGCGTAAGACTTGTCGAAGTTCCGTGATAACCATGCCGGCGCCGATAAAAGTAGAGAAAATATGCCCAACTTTGAGTGTCCAAAAAAGATGCTGATATGGTTTTCCAAGTTTAAGGGAAACTTCTCTAAAATGTAATTTTCTAGACTTTTGCTGTTTTTAGCATTTACTAATTCTATCTATAAAAGTGTGCATTTGTCTGTTGGAATATAGGTGATTCGTGAAATTAATTCGCCTCTCTTCAATCATCGTGATATAAGTATGTGTGTTGTATTTATATTTGTTAACCAAACATTTTCATATATTCTTGTACTTTCGTCATGACGCCTTTTAAACGAAACCCTAACAAATGTGTTATGTTCCTTAAATTTTACGACTTCGTTGTTTGCCACACTGTACTTTGTTTTCTTCATAATTTCCAAATATCTTTTGCGTGATGGCGCGGCCTCAAGTGCTCTTCGACAATGTAAACAAAATTTCGTAATTCCATAGCTGTTGCTGTGTGGCGCCTCTTAGTGGTTTTGTAGTGCGTTGTAGAAAGCCCGCAGAAGCCAAAATCTGCTGTTGAATTCGGTCAAGTTTTCGTGTGGCTGGTGGTTTTCTTTATTTCTCTTCTCCTTTGTTGTGAAGCATAAAAGTTTTCAAAGTGCATGGTTCAGAACTGATGGGAGAAAATGTTTCTTTGCAGTATATTCCCTAAATAACGGGTGATCCAAGTAGATATACTTTTTTGAATAGCCTTTTTTTGACGATCACTAGTGAGTCGTGTCATGACAGACTTTTGTTCAGTATTGACATTTCATCATGGGAAGACTTTCGGCTGAACAAAACTTCACGCTACTACTATACATTATTGGCTAATATTCGACCGAATAGACCGCGTCCAGCACGCAGTGAAGAAAATATAGCTACCGTAGTTTAGAGTGTACACGAAGACCAGACCGGAAGACTCGATTCGTCGCCGTTCGCAGCAACTCAAACTGACGTATGGAACGACTTCAAACATTTTACGTCAAGATCTTAGTTTGTGCAAGACCTGAAGCCGCTCGACCTTCCCAAGCGACATCGCTTCGCTCTATGGGCTCTTGAAAAGTTCCAAGAAGATCCGACGTTTTCGAGCCAACCGTCAATGGCGACCGTTATCGCGCTAGGATAACCGACTATTTGATTGAAGCTCGTGATCTTTGCGACATTTGAATTCAGAAAACGGCGCCACTTCCCACACATAGCATCAATCAAGGGATTTATTGAGAGAACACTTCGACGAGCAGATAATTTCATGTTTTGGATCGGTCGATTGGCCATCAAGATCGTGTAATATCACAGACTTTTTCCTATGGTGATATGCAAAGTCTAAAGCCTATGCGGGCAATCCCGTTTCGATTCAGGACTTGGAGCAAAACATCACGCGAGTCATTCGCCAGTCACTAGTTGAAATGCTCGAACGAGTCATCGAAAATGGACTCAACTGATGGACCATCTGAGACGTAGCCGCGGGCAACACTTGATAGAGATAATCTTCTAAAAATAAATGAGAGAGAGTGTTCTTTCGAAAGATAATAAATGAAGTTTCCGAGTTTATTCTTAAAAAAAGTAGGTAACCTCGAAATGGATCACCCTTTATATTAGTACAAGATATATTAATTTGTCAACCATTTTTCTTTTTATTTCGTGACCACAAGTTTACGATTTATATTGGAAACATGTAATCCTAAAAACCTCTTGTGTCCGAATTTTCATTCCAATTTTCCGCATTTTTTTTATGTCGCTAAACAAATTTGGGCTGACCTACTTTTTCAAATTTCGTGAAAAATCTTGACACACTCCTTTGTGCTTCCACGAAAACCCTGCAGTTTCCTCGTCGCACCGCTCCATCAACAGCCGACAACATAATTAATCACTGCCTTTGCATATTTAGCGAGCTACAAGCTTTGTTAGTAAATATGTATATTAGATATCAGTTCGAGCGCAGCTGGCTGATCGGATTCCAAGCACACTCCTTCCGCACGCATGCAGATCTGGTACAAGCGAGATACGAATTGTTCGCTATATTTATTTATAAGCTCTCTAAAGTGTGTCAGGCGTTGCGCCATAAATTGATAAATGACTTCTGCATGCGCGAATGCAACGTTGCAAATGGCGATGCGCTGCTCATTGCTCACCAGATGAACACACACACACACACTTACACATCGTCTCTGCGAACTGACAGTGAAGAAATTCATTTCAAAAGAACAATTGGCGAGAAGAAAATAATACTTTCGGACGTTGTGTGTTATCACGAAAGCGACAATAGCGAAAATTATTTTCAAAATCAGTTGTTGATAAATAGTGGCTTCCAATTATGTCGGGCAAAACAGTGAACGTTACATAATTAAAGTGAAGTTCGAAAGCTTACTTCGCAGAAGGAAGGATCACTAGGTCCTTGAAAAATAATTATAACAAATTTTCGAAATACCAATAAAGAAAAAAAAATACCAAAATTTAGTGTTTGGAAATCGTATTGGATCAGTTTCAATTGATCTGACCTTGTGTATTTCTGGACTGTAACGAGGATGGAGTCATGTGTAGAAGTTCACGCAAGTGAGGAAAGTTATCTGATCGCCATTCACTTGGGAGTGGCCAGAAACGCTTCTTTTACACATGGCTCACAGCTCACAACTTCCGGTCTTTGAGCAAGTATCCTCTGGGTAGCCTAAGAACATCCGTTCGAAGGCGAGCTAAAGTGAGAAGGCGAAACATCCCCTACATAGGGTTCTGCGCTGGGTTTGGCCCAATGAAAAGGTGGACAAGGAAGCACAGAAAATGGGTCTGGCAGTGAACGAGGGCAAGACGAAATATCTCCTGTCTTCAAACAAACAGTCGTCGGACTCGCGACTTGGCTCTCAAGTCACTGATGACAGTCATAACTTTGAAGTTGTAGATAACTTCGTCTATTTAGGAACCAGTATTAACACCACCAACAATGTCAGCCTGGAAATCCAACGCAGGATGGCTCTTGCCAACAGGTGCTACTTCGGACTGAGTAGGCAATTGAAAAGTAAAGTCCTCTCTCGACGAACAAAAACCAAACTCTATAAAGCGAATTAAAAGACAGCGGCTGCGCTGGCTAGGTCATGTTGTACGGATGGACGAAACACTCCAGCTCTGAAAGTATTCGACGCAGTACCCGCCGGGAGAGCAGAGGAAGAGGAAGACCTCCACTCCGTTGGAAGGACCAAGTGGAGAAGGACCTGGCTTCGCTTGGAATACCCAATTGGCGCCACGTAGCGAAAAGAAGAAACGACTGGCGCGCTGTTGTTAACTCGGCTATAATCGCGTAAGCGGTGTCTACGCCAATTAAGAAGAAGAAGAACGATTTTTATTAAAAAACAACTGGAAGACTCATATTTCGAAATATTTCATTGCATATGTGGTTTCATGATACCCAAAGCAAACATTTTACTATTTTCGAAGCAACTTTAGACTGCTATTAAGAAGAAGAATAAAAATATATATACTGAACTTTCATCATTTAAGTCCAATTTGTCATCATATAATAAATTACTTCCGGCAATAGTCTTTCTACAGACGTACATACTATGTACTATATATTTGAGACTATACATATGTTATAAATTCAACTTCACATGAAAAAGATTTCTAATATTGAATTACATATTTTTAAAGTGAAATTGTAAGCGCATGCCTACACCAGTATTGGCCCACAACACCATAAAATCTTGTGAGGGACTTATAGGTGCTTGTACCGTAAATCTTTCCATTTTCTAGCGCGTACAATGACCTCTAACTACGGGCATGAACAAACAGCTCACACGAACTTGCCGGGTATGCCACCTTACACACGAGCATACCTACTTATTGGGTACTTATTGCTGTACTTACAAAACGACAAATACCGAAAGATGTCAAATGTGCGCACACAGATTTTAAGCCATAACTAATACTCTAATACCCATTGTCCATGAAATACTGAGCATAAAGGTTGGATTTGTTTTGATTCCTTTCCACACTTTCCTCCACGCCTCGCACACATTTAAGCGGCTTTTGCAGGGAAAGCAAACGGTTTTCAAGTATTTTATTAGAAATGGTAGAAATATGAATTATTTTTAAGAATTGTGGTTACTATTTGTGTATTTAGCAATAGTAGAAGTTTAAATAAACCAGAGTCATGACTAAGAAGAATAAAATGTGGGTTATTTGAATGATTTCTTATGATAGTGAGAATATCGTTTATAAAAATAAAAGAAGAGTCAAGTTCTGAAAACTAAATAGACGAGTCAATCTTTTATTATTCAGAATCTAACTTCA
Organism: Bactrocera tryoni; assembly: GCF_016617805.1. NCBI lineage: Eukaryota > Metazoa > Arthropoda > Insecta > Diptera > Tephritidae > Bactrocera > Bactrocera tryoni. Next base: position 87,199,632 of record NC_052499.1, read on the forward strand.
CTTTTTATACTTTGAACAATTTTCCACCAAGTTTGTAACACCAAGAGGGCAACGCGAGACCCTAAATTTATATGCATACTATATATCTTAACAGTGTGACAAGCTGAGTCGATATAGCCATATCCGTCTATCTGTCTGTATATACGTGAACTAGTCGTTAAAGTTTTGAGATATCGATCGGAAATTTTGCACATGCGCTTTTCGTCCCCAGAAGCTACTTATCGGACCACTATAGGGCACTTTGGGACCAAGGTGCCATACAAAATGATGGATCAAGGTTTTAATCCATTGATTTCCTTCTATTTTTTTATGTGTGAAGTTCTTCACGAAATTTGACATGGATTATTGTCCAAGGAAACGCTGCAGTATCCGAACAAATTGATTAGATTGGATCATTACAGCACATAACTCTCGTACAAACTTGTCTATCGAAATTAAGAAAAAAATATTTTGTTTACCTTTTTTCTGCAATAAGAGATGCACTTTTGAAGACAATAAAATAAATTAAAAGCAGTAAAGTCTTTGGTAAAGGTTTCAAGTCATTGAGAACCAAGACACTTGTCATCTAAAAACATATTAATTACACATTAAAAGTTGAAGTAATATTTTGTCGAAATCAACACATAGAAAAGTATACTTTTGTGAATCTCTTTGGTTGTTTTAATTGTTCGGAAACCCAGTCAGTCACACAGCAACTCTCATCTTTTGTTGCTGACATTTCTGCATCACTGCACCGTTATAAATCGATTGTCAAGTCATCGCAATTTTCCACATATTACATTTTAACGTAACATCACATTCTGTCACGCCTCCACAGAGATGGCACTCGAATAAGTCCCACCAGTACATACACATGAACGAGAGCGCATCTACAGCATGGATAGTCATAGTTTCAAAGTGAAGAGACACGTGCTGGCCGCTGTGACAGCTACTGGAGTAGTTGGCAAACAAGGAAGTGCTTAATAATCGACTCATTAGCAACTATGGAGTCTTATTCCACAAACACATGCATACATATACCATGCCTATGTATATCCGTACAAGCCCATCACAGTAATGAACTCCAGAGGAGTTAAATTGACTCAAGTCATGTGACATGACGTACACTATGAAGGATACACTTTGGGTTATTGCAATGTTCGGAAACTGGTTGAGTGATTGATAGTTGAGAAAGCAAGTTAATCTCAATCGAATTACTTATTCTTCTTCTTTATTGGCGTAGACACCGCTTACGCGATTATAGCCGAGTTAACAACAGCGCGCCAGTCGTTTCTTCTTTTCGATACGTGGCGCCAATTGGATATTCCAAGCGAAGCCAGGTCCTTCTTCACTTGGTCCTTCCAACGGAGTGGAGGTCTTCCTCTTCCTCTGCTTCCCCCGGCGGGTACTGCGTCGAATACTTTCAGAGCTGAAGTGTTTTCGTCCATCCGGACAACATGACCTAGCCAGCGTAGCCGCTGTCTTTTAATTAGCTGAACTATGTCAATGTCGTCGCATATCTCGCACAGCTCATCGTTCCATCGAATGCGGTATTCGCCGTGGCCCACGTGCAAAGGACCATAAATCTTTCACAGAACTTTTCTCTCGAAAAACTCGCAACGTCGACTCATCAGTTGTTATAGAGTTTGGTTTTTGTTCGTCGAGAGAGGACTTTGCTTCTCAATTGCCTACTCAGTCCGAAGTAGCACCTGTTGGCAAGAGAAACTACTTATTACTGTAATATATTCGACGAAGGATCAGAGTGGGCAGTCATGAAACCTTCTTTGATTATAGATTTTGTTTTTAAAGGCAGAATCACTAAAGACAACATGGAAATTCGAACTTTTTCAAGTTCAGCGAAATGAGTTAGAAATATGTGACTTTGAGAGTGGTGCTCTGAACAAAAGAGCAGGAAACTTCAAGCAAATCTTTCAACAGAGATAAACGCTGCGAAATATTAATGACAGATGATATAGATGAATCCTTTGTTGTTAAATGCTTTCGGGAGCATTTTGTCTAACCTAACTTATTATATTTGTAAAAGACAAAGTAAATTGTGCCACAAAGAAAACAATCTTTGGCTACATAAATAATACACACATATTTTCAATTACTTTAAAGAAATGGACGCAAAGAGCTTAACGAAATTCGCAAATCCTCAAAAACGCTTGTCTTCAGAATTTCCTGCTGTCTGCACATGCCCTTAAACCGCTATTTGGGCTCCAACAATTGTTGGCTTGCTCGAAAGTTTTCTTGCTTTGACGAATGAAATTTTCATGACTGGTTTGCTTGAAGAAGCTGGTTGCCAACAACCGCCAGCGCCGACAGTGATAAATTTCCATTGTTGCTGAAAGTAAACAACAATTTCTTTGGCTCGTAAATTGGAAAATTTTCCTATTATGCTTAAATATAATATTGCACGATGCATTATTCGACTTCGGTTGTGATTTTACGCAAAAGCGCAAAGGCAAGACAAACACAATAAAAGCTTGCAAATTATTTGAGCTCAGAATAGTATTGTTTGCTGTTCTAGCAGCGAGCAACCGTAAACATGCCTGTTCGCAATCGGAGCTAAGTCGTATCGTATTTGCTTGATTTGGGTGTTGTATTTCTGGTGTAAATGCATACCATACAGCGCCTGTGTAAGAGTCGAACAAGTGGAAAATTCACAACGCCAACAAAAACTGTGAAGCTTAAAAGGGCACTGTTTTTCTGTTCAACTCCAATGGGTAGCTGAATTCGGACTTTCAGGTCAAGATCGTGGGTATCAAAAAGTTTTCAGACATTTCACTTAGTTTTCCAGTAAAAAAAAATGTCTACAAAAGACATTTTTGCGTAAAAATATGCAAGAATTGGCGAGGAAAGTCAGACATGTAATTTAAAAATTCAAAGCAATGAAAAAACAGACAAACTGGCCCGCTCAATGGCTGCCGGGTTTTTAAATTACCAAGACCTCTAGTCTTGAAGCACTATGAATGCAGAGCCAAAATGTATTTCAAAATTTTTTGGGGGAAGTGTGGATAGTGTTTTGATTAAAAAGTAGCTTGCTCTTAAGATCTGCCATCTCCAATAAAGTACATTTGGCAGAATAAATGGGCTGATTTTAATTGGGATCAGAGGTTACTACATCTAACTCCGTTGCTGAATCTCAACATAACTCTCAAAATTTTAAGAACTTAGTGACAGTGACGATAGGAATTTAAGCACGCTCTGCGCGATCCACAAAAGGGGAGATCCCACAATTCGCGCTAACTGCGGTGGGATAAGCCTCATCAACTTCGCATATAAGGTACTATCGAGCGTACGGTGTGAAAGACCAAAGCCCACCGTCAACAAAAATATTGGACCTTTAAAGTGTGGCTTTAGACCTGGAAAATATACAATCGACCAGATTTTCACCATGTGCCGAATCTTGGAAAAGACCCGTGAAAGGAAAATCGACGCACACCACCTCTTCGTCGGATTTAAAGCCGCCTTCGACAGTACGGAAATAAACTGCTTCTATGCCGCGAAATTTGAACTTGGTATAAAGCTAATACGGCTAGTTGTAACCTGACGTTGAGCAATACCAAAAGCTCCGTCAGGATCGGGAAGGACCTCGCCGAGCCATTTAAGTTACAATCTTCTAAAAGAGTGTATAGCTGCTGGCGTACGACGATGATGCTGATATTTTTGACCTCAAGTCGCACTCGCGACTTGGCTCTCACGTCACAGTTGACAGTCATAACATCGAAGTGGTAGATAATTTCGTCTATCTTGGAGCCAGTATTGACACTAACAACAACGTCAATCTCGAAATCGAACGCAAAATAACTCTCGCCAACAGGTAATATCCGTAATTCGGACTGAGGAGGCAATTGAGAAGTAAAGTCCTATCTCGACGAACAAAGATCAAACTCTACAAGTTACTCATCGTCCCCGTCCTGATGTACTTATGTTGCAGAGGCGTGGACGATGAATACATCTGATGACTAAACACTCTAGCTCAGAGAGTATTCGACACGGTACCCGCCGCATATTTCTTTAAATCAAAATTATTGCCTTTGTTTCAATTTGAGATAGTATTACGAAAAAACGTTCAAACACGAGATGATCGCAGTTAATCGGGAATGCTGCCATCTGTCAAAACTATAAGACGAAGCCTTTTCCACTGTATCCAATCTAAATCTGCAATTTTCGATCTCATCAAAATGAAATAGGATTACTTCCTAAGATGACTTTCGAGTTTTAAAGTTGTCTAATGAAGGATGTTTGCCAGTTTTAAGTTGACCGAACTCCTTTCATATCCGTATAATTTACTCGTTGATATCTTAAAACACCCCTGCTGTAATGCTTTTTGCTTATTTCCCACGGCGCTTTTTTTGTCGAGTAAAAAACCTCGGCATTAGACCTTTTGCTGAATTGGCATTCGCTTTTTAGTGTTATAGTTACTTTAGTAAGCTATCTTGAATATCTCTAGAATACATAATTTCTTCTAATCACAGTCTCTAATCTAACTAATGTTTTCTTTTGCTTACTTTTCAGACTCCTGCTTGGTAAGTTACAGCTGACGGTTTGAAAACTTAAAAGTTTATAAAACATTTTTAAAGAGGGGTATTTGATCGCTCGTCAACAAAGCAAGTAATTTCGACATGGTCACACCAGAAACCGGCTTCCTGGAGCCATGGCCAAATAACGGTAGCAAAAACCTAGTAACGCATGTTCTTATTGCTGTTGAAATAACAGCGGAAAGGTATTAGCAGTTAATTAGTTACCCCAGCCACTTTCCTCTGTACACTGCGTTGGTAATTTGAGCCAATAAAAGTACGTGCCACACATGTCGAGTTTTACCAACTGTGCAACCGCATACTGTGGCAAGCCGGCGAGCGTACATTTATTGATTTCGCAGTAAATGAAACGTAAAATTTGCGCTCATTTTTTTGTAGATACATAAGTATTTAAATATTATTATATATAATATATGACCAAAACGCGGGAAGAGCGTTGAGAGACCGATTCAGTTAACATTTTAATGGAGCTTCACAAACGGTAAACGCATTAATACTGGCCATTAAAACGTTAAGTACATAAATGATAATTTCCACACAAACTCTTAACTGCTTACGGCTCAACCAAACAGTACAATAATATTTTACAGCAAACACAGCATGGACAATTAACTGCGACTTATTGCATTTGGTTGCGCGAATTTGGGAGGATTTGCCTTATCAGTTGGCGGAATCGAGGTAATACTTTAAACTGTTGGCTGCGTTCCACCGTTTCTGCACCTTGATAAGCCACTATTTTTTTTTTTGGTGTGCTCCCACTGTTTTCGTATGCCGTTTACGTCCATAATTTCTGTTCGCCATTCGCATTTGGAATTCGTTGGCGTCATTCATGGTGGCGGCCGACTGCTGTCGCACAAAGTGGTCCGATTGTAATTCGCATTTAATTTGTAATTCGCCGACAGCGCCAATGACGGCGTTCGTTCATTACAAGCGTGTGAAGCGCACGCGACACAAACAACAAAAACAGCCAGACGCTCGCCGGCATAGAAATGTACATACATGCGTACATATGGACTCCGTTTATTTGTTGTTTTTGTTTCTGTTTCGTTTTTAGCGCGCGCCACAGCAATAAAAATTAGTCAGTGGGGCGGGCGATAATCAAATGAAGTCAGATAAAATCGCGCGCGATAAAAAATAACCAAATTAACTATTGCTATAACAATAGACTCATTGTTCAGGAAGCACTCTCTCAATAAATACTTAACCTGAGTGGCGAAGAAAGAAAAGAAAAGCAATAATTCAATTCCTATTTAGCGCATCAAGGGAGGGTTTTCCAAAGAAGGTTGGGGACACATATATACCTTTAGTTACACATTTATAAATTGTTATAAATAACAAATTTATTAGAGATAATTCCAGCAATAGATACCTTGAAAAGGCATGATCTAAAGGTTACATAGACCAAGTTTCGAAAATAGGGGAAACATTTTTTGTTATCGCAAAGAAAAAGCTCTGTTGGAAATTTTACCGAAGATACTTACTCACTCAGGATAACTTACTCACAATGAAATTTGTAAAGTTTAGTGAAAGATGCACCTCGCTCTGGCCGACCTATCGTTGGAAAAGTCGATGAAATTATAGAAAAGATTGACCATGACCGTCACATAAGCAGCCATGACATCGCTAAGGAACTTAACATTCATCATCAAACGGTTTTGAACCACTTAAAACGATTGGCTACAGCTCGCTGTTGAGGTACCACATCAATTGTCTGTGAAAAATTTAATCGACCGAATTAACATCTGCGATTCTTTGCTGAAACGAAATCAAATCGAACCATGGCAACAGGAGATGAAAAGTGGATAAAATACGACAATAATGTGAGAATGCTGAGTGTTTGGTGGGACTGAGTGTTTGGTGGGACTGGAAAAGAATTATCCACTATGAACTGCTCCAGCCCGGTAGGATGATTGATTCTACATTTGACTGTCAACAACTGGTGAATTTGAAGCAAGCAATCGAAAAAAAACGGCCAGCACTGATCAACAGAAGGGCTTCCTCTTCCTCCAGGACAACGCTAGAATACACACACATCTTTGATGACTCGGCAAAAACTGGGAGAGCTTGGCTGGGAAATTTTGATGCATCCATCATATAACCCTGACTTTGCACCATCGGGCTACCCTTTGTTTTGGTCAACACAGAACTCCCTTAATGCAGTAAAGTTGGATTCAAAAGAAGCCTGTGCAAATTACTTATTGCAGTTTTTCGTCGAGAAACCGGAAAAATTTACACTGAAGGAATAATGTCTCTAGCGGCAAAATAGTAAAAAGTGGTCGACCAAAGTGGTACATATTTGGTTCATTTAAGTTCGTTATAAATACAATAACAAAATAATTTGAATTTTGATTAGAAATACGAAAAGCCTTTTTCGACTACCATAATATATGTGACTTGAAAAAAGTGGCGCCATTCAATCTGATATTATTCTTTTCGTTCGAACAAATTCCTTTGATTCATCGACCATAATTTTTAGTTATTAATATAAAGGATTAAAATTGAGAATTTTAAACAGTATCAAGTCGCGAAAATATTAAATTCCAAAACCGGTAACTACAAAGAGGACAGTAGTGCCCAAAAACGAATGAATAAAAACGTCGTGACCGGCTGACCGGCCAGCAATTTATCTCAAATATGGAATAGGAAAAATACTGCATAGAGGTCTACAGAAAAATATTCTTGTGGAAAGAACTCTGAACTCACCGCCCTCATTCTGTTAGTACAATTAAATGGTTTATTGAACAAAAATATGGTTGTTTCTTGTACTTATTATGCGCGTACTTGTCAGCTAATTAGACTGTCATAACCTCATTCTCTCGTGCCTTCGCACTTACCTCACGTTCTGCTATCGCTTCACACTTCCACTGTACAAAGAATCGTTAAAATCGTTTCAGCGCATAGAATTATTATATAATAATGAAATAAAGCAAAGTGACAGGCGTGATGTACGAAGTGTGGCGAGAGACAATGAAAATCCATTAAAGGCAGTCCCGCCTTGCACAATGCGTGAGTTGAAGGCGAGGCAAAGAGCGAACATGAAAAATTCGCTATTTTCGCTTATACCTTTCAGGAATGAACGCAAGTTCACTTTAAACTTTTTTCGTATCAATCGTAAAAATATTCAACTAAATCGATGCCTGATGGAACCCCGTAAATAGTTAATATATTGGATAGACTTTTCGTATTTTGCCAATAGATGTCGTTACAGTCGTATACCTCCAGTGCTACAAATCACATTATGTCATACCATATAGTATGGAAAGGTGAGATTTTAAGCTTCATTTAGTCAAAAGAAAATTAAACTCGGGGAAGTTGAAAAAAAGTTACAGTTATTCAAAAATGAGTGAAAATACTGAAGAAACTTGCAATATTTTAAAATTTTGGAACAAAAAAGGCAAGAATGCCACGCAAACCGCCAATGAAATTTGTGAAGTTTACAGAGACGTTGCTGTATCAGTTCGTGTAGCCCAACAATGGTTTGCTCGCTTCCGTTCAGGAAATTTCGAAATTTCCTTCTACACTGATGGAATAATGTCTCTAGCGGAAAAATGGCAAAAAGTGGTCGACAAAATGGTACATATTTGTTTATTTATTTATTAGTACAAAATAAAAATATATACATATATATAAATATATAAATGATACGAAAAGACTTTTTCGACTACCATATTTGAATTTTGATTTTGATTTGATGTCTAAATCGACTCAACTCAACTCCCTACATCTTTTCTTCGTGCATTTAAAAACAAAAACTTTTATGAAGGGTATGAGAAATTAGAGAAGACTTACATTGGGCGGTTAATTTGTACCTTAGGAGTGTGTGTGTGTGCGGCAACACTAATCAGTATGCAAGCAGCGCTTTTCAACACTGCCATCATAATTGGAGTGGTGCCTGACAAATGTGGGGAGCACCAAAGTCAACAACTCACTCGTACAAACTTTTACGGTTCGTCTGTGCGCCCATGCACCAAGGCGCTATTCACGGCCTATCTATAAACATACATATGTTCATATATATGTACTACCTACATGTATAATATGTATGTAATATGTGTGTGCGGCATTGCTTCGGCAAGGTTCATTGACGGATATTGTATTTACATATGTACATGTATGTGTGTAACAATGTGTGCAGTGGCGACTAATGTTCGTGTCACTTAATTGTCACATTTATTTGAGGTGTGAATGTATATACCCTATATCTGCTACTGTTGCATTAGTTGTGATTTCCCGATTGCGTTTTTTCATATTTTCTGCTTTTGCCGCTGCAATTGCCATCTGTTACTTCTTGGAGTATGAGAAGTGACGAAGAATAAAACAGCAAAATTATGCAGAAGCTTATTTAGACAGACGCCTTTGTTTTCAGGATACTGAAAATAAAAAGTAATTCAAATAAAATGTGAACGAGCCTTAGACATGCCAAATCCACACTTGCCCACGTACCAACTAGCTTTAGACGGGTTTATTTGCTACAAACCCGGCGCACGTCTGCTGAAAATAGAGTGAAGTGAATTGGAGTGGAGTGGCGGTGCGAGTACAATGACATAATGAGCTCGACTAGCTGGCAAGCGCACGGCGGCAGTCGCGGCAATAAAAATAACAGCAGGAGTGTCGCCAACACCGCCATTCAAAGCCAGAGCAGCAAAGGCTTATTCATTAAAAGCCAAAGCCACAACAGTCGTTGCCGCTTCAATTGCGGTAGCACTCCTCTTCCGTCTCATCGCACCACCGCACGCTGCGCAACTATAAAGTACCGACTCCCATTTACGAAGTAGCAGCGACAAACTTAAGCATACCATAAACGCATGGAAGCAAGACAGAAAAGCAAACAACAACAATAAGATCTTTATGTCACAAGTAAGCAAAACATCATTTTGGATATCTATCAGCGCCATCACAAATGGACAAAGAGCTTGAAATTTCAAATAAATGCCACGAACAAAATATTTACAACAATTTTGGATATTTGTAATGTTTTGGGAATCAAAGGAAGTTCGTTCCAAAATACAAGTTCACATACAGCCACACATGAAAATATGATATGTGTATGTATGTATGTATATCACATACAGTAACGTGCATAGTTATCCAAATCTATAAAACAAAAGGGTCCATTTAAACACAATCATTTGATTTGCCAGCAATTTTCTGCTTTAATAACTTAGCACAAATTACTCAGTTCGCTGCACCTTTCGAATGCGAAGGGTTGAAGTAAATAACAGCATGTAATAATTTACATACTTACATATACGTGAAATGTAATTAATTTAAACGAACTAACGAAAAAGGCAAACAACGAGCTGCAAAAACAGCCAATTGATTGCGAGCATTGTTTCCTGAAATAACATTCAAATATTTTATGTAAAGCTCCATTAGAATACTATTATCGAAGGCGTTGGAATACCAAAATTGCATATCAGTCGAATTGGTTTATAATATTCGTAGAATATTTCTGAAAAAACTGTTACCTGAAGAAAATATATTGGAGCTTAAAAGAATCCTTAATCCGAAGACTCAAATCGGATATGATATTTTAGAAAAACTAAAGTAATCAAAAGGGGGTCTCTCATCCGAGGCTGTTGTGTCCTTTTCATTAGGATGTGTTTTGACGTGGCGAGTCCCAAATCCAACGCAGAACCCTGGGGATGGATGATTCATCTTTTAATTTTAGCTCGCCTTCAAAAGGATGTTTTTCTGTCCAATCGCAAGTGAATGGCGCTCAGAGTACTTTCCTCACTTGCGTGAACTTTTATACATGGTTCCATTCTCCGTGGATGGCTGATGTATGTAATCCGAACATGACTTCAGAACGCATCAAGCGCCTCTTCACTTTTCTATACGGACTATACGGACTCATCAAATCGATCTAAATGCTCAAAAATGCAGTGGTAACAGTCGATTTCTGAGAGCTCGCATTAGAGTGATCCGCCTTCGTCAATTGGTTTTCCTGACTTTTTAAAAGACAACTGGCAAATAAACGGTTGTGTACCACTCCGAATTTACGGTTCTGCGCTGCTCCAGTGGTATGATTGTCTGGCGATCAGTTTTTTTAATTTACTTGGAAGTGTTTCCTGTGCGAACAAATTTTGTTGGGTTCGGCTCATCTGGAAACACCCAAACTGACGACTGTTGTTTACTTTTGGGCTCACACGCGTAAATTCATCATCTATCATTATGCCAAGGACGTGTTGCAAAGCACCGCTATCGTATTTCTTTAACTTTTCTCTCGAGCAATCGACACAAGCCTTTTTTTGAGCCCTTGGCAAACGGTGTGGGATCCAACGTGAAAAATATTTCTACAGTCAAATGTTCATCCAATGTATGCTGGTCTCACTAAGGTCTATAGTTGTCCCAATCTGGCAATAGGTTACATCCTGATCTTGCAATCTCAGATTGCTCCCACCATCAATGGTTTCCGGAATCACTGATTTTGAACGACGTTCACGAAATTCGTTTTGAAGTGATCTACGACCTCGAACGAATTCACCATGCCATCGATAATACTGCTTCTCAATGGCTCTTGAATTAAATTCATCGAAGCACCATTGCTGAGTTACTCGTAATCCACGTCAGAAGTTGTAACATAAAAAAAGAGCGCGCAAAAATGTTCGCGATTTAATTCCATTTTGCAGCCAAGATGAATATTTCAAGTTACTGTAAACAACACAAACAGCACTCTTATGTCAAAAAAGACATAAAAAATGTCAAACTTTACGATAAAGTTGTGAGTTGCCAGACTGCAACACCAGAGTTGCCAAATCCCCAAATATAAAACTGTGATTTCTGCCTGTTCCACAGAATCAGTTCTTGGTCGCCACTTGATACTTCGAGATTTATTCTCAGATAAGGAATATTTTGATGAATTGATATATTATACCGGAGAACCTCTGACGCCCCATATTAGTACTTTCTTCATTTCAATAATGTTTTTCGACTAATCAATAAATGTCCCTGCGGTAACACGAATTAGAGCATAAGTTCTCTGTTACATATTGTAGAGCCTGAATTATGCCATATTTTTAATATTCAAATTACCGTTATAGCACTCACATCAATGCGTGTTTCCCTATCAATATTCAAATTAGTGTGAAAATTAAATTCAAATCAGTTAAATACATTCATGTGTAGAAAGGCGGATAGAAATAGTCATTAATTACCACATTTTATTTACATTAGTGTGAATATACATATAAATAAATAATCAGCCATAGACTTATCGTGTATTTACAAATTATCAAAACAAAAGCATTCATTCGATTGCGGTTGGCCAAGTTGAGCCATTTAAATAACGGCAGTTTGCAATTCACACACAGACTTAATTATGTGGGAAGCCAGTGTACCGTTAAAGCCTGGTTTCAGTGGTAAGCCATAGACAAGATACTGAAAGTAACCATTTTCCAATCAAATAAAATTAAATATGTCCAGTCACGTCTGGTTGAATAGGAAATATCTCTCATAATAAGACACTTACTAATTATTTGTAAACACTGCTTATTTATAATTCTTTATGATTGCAAACGACATTTAAACAGTTATAGATTCAAATTCATCCCACTTTGAGTTTTTATTAAAGGTATAAACTGCCGTTGCACCTTATCACTCAATATCTCGCAACTTTTTGGGAAAACTTCACTTTATGTAGTCAAAGCCTTCACAATAAATTTTAATAAAATCCTGGAAATGCGGTTTTGGTCCCTAGCAAACTGCTTGTAATGAGCAACGGAATATTTCAACGAAAGTCTATTGCCAAGCCAAATTCGGCCTTGCACAGCTAAGAATGTATGTGTGGATTTAAGAAGCTGTGCAATGCACCTGGCAAAACTAGGTCACGTGTTAATATCTTCGAGCTTGAAGAAGGAAAGCATTTCGCAAATCCGCACAGAGCGACGAAATGCATTACTATCAGCCGCCAACCAAGTGGCAGCGCCAAGCGCATAGAATTTGTCTCAAATTGCGCTGGAAGAATGCGCAACCTTCGTTGACGTTTAGCGTCATGACTGATGTGAGCTGAGCTGTGAAGTTCGCACATTTAAGCGCCACCTTCGGTGTGACAAGTGACGTGTAATCACAAAAGCATGCTGATTACGTTTTCGAGGATGTGCCACACCTGCAACTCATCACCAGCTCGCTTCTAGGTTAAGTTGCTTTTTTTGAACAAATATTAAGCCGTCTTCCCAAAAGCTCCATGCGCACTTGGGACATGGGCGTGTGAGCAACTCCTGTAAGGGCGTGAACTTAACCCTTAACCGAAGACATCATCGCTTGCTTCTTGACTGCTATCAGCAGATAAGGCGGCGTATGATTTTATTTTATTTGTCACATTTGCCGCATGTGTCGTATGTGCACCTTAATTGTATCGCAACACCTACAGGCAGCAGCATTTGCACCGCCACCGCTAGGCTTCCATAATTTCCTGTCATTTTCACCTTGACAAATGGCGCATTACCAGCAACAAATATAAAAAATCCGAGGAAAAAATCAATTTGCATGCAAATGAAATGATGTCAGCGGCTATGCTTTGGCAAGGCACGCACCCATGCGCCTCAGTGGTGCGGTTACAACAAAAAGTGCAGCCAATAAAAACACAGAAACCACAAATGCAACAACGCTGCTGCTGTTCCCGCTGCCAACTCTCGTCTGCACATTTTGTTGTTGCACGCCACAGGCAACACCGCCGGCATGTAGCCAATTTGTTGTCAACTGCAACCGAATGTGTCAACCGAACGCGTCAGGAGGAAATTCGAACGAAGTTCAAAGTAAATAGAGTGAAAATGTTAGAACTGCGAGGCGCCAAGTAAACGAAAGAGTGATGAGCGCAAAATGCACTTTGGTTGTTGGGCAGGCAATGCTAAAATATATTTTGGATTCAGTAAATGCAACAACAACAACAATGCCAGTTGAAGAAGCTTGAATTAGAGCAAAACAAAGTTTATGGATTCGGCTCCCAATGCTACTAGCTACAGAATTCGTGGATTTTCGCCAAATTCCATAGAAGCTTCTATAAAGACTTCAGCAGATTGTTTTATGACCAACTTTTTATTTATAGACATCTTCATCTCTGCTATATTTATTTTCTATTTAAGTATTATCAAATTCGCGTGAAATGATGAGTTTTGCTTTTGCAAACATTTACCGTTGGCAGTCGCTCAACCGAAATGCGTTCCACTGCTGATTCAGCATTGGGGACGCACCTTTGAAAAATGCCAATTGACACTCTCTTGTGAATGTGTCATTGCCGCTGAAAAACCATCCACTTTAATGTGCTCATTTCTCCAGGCACTTCTAACGGTTTGCTCCACTTCTGCCAGTTAAGAGCGTGCATTTCTTATCACTAAAAACACTTAGTCAGCGACGTCAAATGCTTTCGCTTGCTGCACACCGTTTTTCTGGTGAATAAAAAAAGTTTTACTTTCCGGATTTGGCTGAGGTCGTCAACTGTTATATTTTACGATCTGTAGTAGGCGAAAAATAGATTTCCAGAAAGAAACCTTGGAAAGCACTCTCGATTATGGCAATGAAAATGCAGTGCTGGTCTTGTACCCTCTCTTTTAATGCGCCTTTGTCTTTTAAGTAGACCGCCAGAGATTTAAAGTTCATACACCTTGCTTTTTATCGCTCATTACTTTTGAGTGCTCAAAACTCTCCAATAGGAAATTAATAAAGAGTGACCTTATGAATGGTTTGACACTATAATTATTCATAAACCTGACTTTCCACTAACTTTAAAAAAAAAATAATATAAAAATATATTCATTACAGCAGACGTTGTCGCAAATTGCTTTATTTTGAAAAACTTTTCCATAACCCAAATAATACTTTTAACTCCGTGCAGCAGCCCACTCGACTCAACGCCAATTTGGCGGAGCACACACTCTCACTCGTGGCGGTACCCCTCTCAGTGAACTTATGCTTTTCTAATCTACATACAGAGCCTTTGGTAAGCACTCCATTAGCATCGCTTGGCCATTTCAACATTTCTACGCCGCTATGCACTTCCGCCTGCTGCAAACCGGCCAACCAACGAATTCACTATTCGTGCTGTTTCAAAGCACTCTTTCGAATTTCACCACTTAGATACCGCTAAAAACTATTTCAATTACCGCCAATTAAAAATGGAAAACCCGCTGCATTGCAAAGCTGCGTTAAAAATGAAATTTCGCGCCAAAATGGAAAAGTAAATGTTTTGAAAACGTGAAAGTTGGAGCAAATCTGTAAATCATTTCAAATGCAATAGGAAATGCGAGTAATTTAATAGTTTAAATGCAAGTCTGCGTTCATTAGAAATAAGATTTTATCTCAAAACGAGAAACGTAAACTCAATATTTTCTAAAATAAAATAAAATTTGTGAGTTATTGCTTTGTTTTTATATATTTTTCAGTTTTGAACCAACTATTTCCAGTGTCCAAATTACGAATTTACTCATAAAAGCAAGGAATTTGCACTGATTTTTATGATATTGAATATCTTATATTTTAATCGATTATCGTCTAATTAGTATAAATATTTTTACAGTCACTATCGAGGTTCTGTGCATTCAAACATTAAGTAACTCCCAATCTCAGACTCATTACCGAAGATATACAAAAATTTAGTATAGTATTTATCTTATTAATTAAAATCAAACGTGGAGATATCTGAACTCAAATTTACAAATTGTCCCTTTCTTCTCAATTAAAACTCTCTTTGCATTTCAAAGAGTGGAAGCAAATGGGAAACGTCTACACCAAAGATTTTTTCTGAGAAT
Source organism: Bactrocera tryoni (assembly GCF_016617805.1). Taxonomy (NCBI): domain Eukaryota; kingdom Metazoa; phylum Arthropoda; class Insecta; order Diptera; family Tephritidae; genus Bactrocera; species Bactrocera tryoni. Next base: position 87,214,903 of record NC_052499.1, read on the forward strand.
GAATGCAGTGATTTAATATGTGACCTACATAGTTAGCAATGATCTGGCGATTTTTTAAGCGATGGATGTTGAAGAATATTGTTCTGATTACATTTAGCTGAAGTAGCTGAAAGGTGGAATACTTGATGATCCTCAAATACGGAAATTAATGAAAGATACAGACTTTAGAAAAGGTAAATTGTTCTGGAAATTATAACTTAGTTTTTAGTTCTGTGTTGATAGACGAAAATTTCCTAGTTAATCATAAAACGCCAAATTATGATGATATTAAGGGGTTACATGAGTTTACAGGTTTCCAATTATCTAATATTTTTATTATCTTATTAAATTCTACAACACCTTTAGAATATTGTCCAAAATTTTCCAGTTGTTTCTCGGAGATACAGCCTTGAGAACTTGTGCGCTCGAGCTAGGCTAAGTGCGCTCTCTTTAAACGCGTTTTTCTCGAAGCTGTGTTTTTGATGTCGGTTGGCAAGATTTCTTGAGAACTACTCAACTGATCTCCATGAAATTTTACAAAGATGAAGATTTATTGAAATGAAGTTCTTAAAGACTAGGACGAAGGATTTTCTTCGACTACAACTAATTAAAAAAAAAAACAAATGTCGCAAAATTTTCATTGCTTTTGTTTTTTTTTTCCATCGTCCAAGTTCTAAGTTAAGGTTTTAACTAAAACACGTATTGCTTTTCACTTTAGATGATTCTGTAAGGAGTAATGGCGTCGCAATGGCCAAGTTAAAAAAAAATTAAAAAAAGGCTGTTTTTACTCGAGGAAACCCATGTAACCCTTTAAGATAGACTATCCCTGCAAACGAAAATATGTACAGGGTGCGGCAGTCAATCCCGCATTTTTGAAGTAGGTGTAAAAAAAACACGGACATAGATATCAAAATTATATTCATAAAATATTTTTCTACATTAAAAAGCATTTAAGAAACATTGAAAATAATCACTGTTTGAAAATAACATCAGCAAGATGGCGGCCTTCCCGTGCACGGCATTCGCGCAGGCGATTTGCGAAGCTGTTCATAACATCACGAAGCATAGGCTGAGGAATTCTCTCAATTTCTAGCCGGATTCTTGCCTTCAGTTCACCAACAGTATGAGGTCTTTCTCGTACACTTTACTTTTTAGATAACCCACAAGAAAAAATCACACGCAGTGAGGTCTGGTGAACAGGGCGGCCACGGAATCGGGCCATTGCGGGGAAATCACTCGGTTTGGAAAAACTCCGTTAACTCTCGATCTCGCACTGCCACCTCTTTTTTTCTTGTCGTTTCACCAATATTTTCAAAGTTTTCGACCCACAACTTTATTGCGTTTACCGAAGGCACTGGTCTATTGCGATTAATTTGAAAATGCGTTCGGAAACGACGCCGAGCGGCTACATAGCTACCACTTTGATAAAAAGCTTTCACGGCAAACGAACGTTGTTGCTTAGTCCACGGCTCCATGTCTACTGAAATGCTATGAATAGGACAACACAATGGTGACCTTGGCTGCTCGCCCCCCACCACTCCTACGCTCCTGCGCGCTATTTATAATTGCAGTATTGACTGCCGCACCCTGTATATAAATGGTCAGCATTACGAGATGAGCCTTCTACCTGTCTGTATATGCGCGACCTAATTCTTCGGTTTTTGAGATATCGATATGAAATTTTGCATGCATCCTTTTCTCCCCAAGAAACTGTTCATTTGTCGAACCTGTCGCTTTATGAGCTGCCATACAAACAGACCCATCACAAATGCGTTCTCGTATAAAATCTTTTGTATTTGTGAACGGTATTGTAGCACCGGTAAAATCAAATTTAACAATTTTTTGTTTTTCAATAAAAAAATGATATAATATTCTTATTTTTTAATATATAATATTTAAAAATAATGCACGATTGTTACAAAAATTTAAAATTAACCAAAGACAAAAAGTTGAATTTTTAAAAATTAAATTTTCTATGCAATCGGAAGCTGTTGGTTCGTCTTCTAGTTACAACTGTAGACAATTAAAAAAATTTAAACAATTAAAAAAAAAACAGCGGCTACACTTTAGAAGACTGTAACTCAAAAATATTTAAAATATTCATTAAAATGTTACTGTATTTTATTTAAAGTTAAGAGCTATTAAAACAAGCAAAATAAAATTTTAATAATTTTTCAAATTTTCAGATTTGCCCCATAAAGCGACCATTTCAAGACAAAATAGAACAAAGTGTGCAACAGAATGTATTGCCCCTTGAGACTATTATTTCATTAAATTAATTATTTTAGCGAAATGGAACATGAAAATTGAAATTCAGTGGCATAATTGGCATGCATAAAAAATGTAAACAAAAATGCCACTATGCCAAATATGAATTAGAAGTTAATTATGATCACAATTTGCCCTAATTAGATGTGAACAAAATTAGCGATAGTTAATTGAATTAATTTTTAATCGCGAAGCGCATTCTTTCCATATTTAACTCGCATCAAACAAGCCGATATGTAATCGGCATAAATTAACTTACAGTTTGGAATTTAATATTAAATTTTTAATTGGCTTCTCCACCCCACCACACAAACAAGTATGAACGATGCAAAGCTAGAGAGCAATGAGCAGTGAAGCAAATAATGAAACAAACTGGTGTTACGCCCAACGTGAAGCGATAAATATTGCCATTGACTGTGTGTCATTATGTGCGCCCATGTGCGAACCATTATTTTAACCCATAGTTGACACACATTTGTTTGCAGTGCTTGCAAGCATATGTGAAGGTTCAATATTTAAATGTTTGAATGTAGATTCAAATACGAAGCCATAATTCAAATGCCTATCAATGCTGACAGGAATAATAACAACAATATAATGAAATTATTGCCACACTCAGCATTTTTGTAAGCAATTGTGTGGTGTAATTAATATTCAAGTTTGTGCACTTGCTACCACACTTCTTGTCGCTACCGCTCTGAGATTAGTGCTCTTCAGCAAACTACCTTATGTGCTTGTTTGAATAACTGTATACATTTGATAAATGCGATACGTCATTTAATGTAATTACACAAATGCAACTTTAGTTTCATTTAGGCGTTTTGGATTTCAGCTAACTAATATATGCATATATGTTGACATATTGGCTATGTAACTTAGTAGCAGCAAACTAAACGCTTTAATAGCATTAAGCCCATTAAATCCCATCAATGTAATTAATCTAAATTTTGTTGATAAATAATCTATTCAGTTTATCGGCATTTAAAATGGAATCGTTTCACTTACATAAATTTGAATTGGTTTATGAAAGCGTTTCCATATATTTATTTACCTTCTAATTGTGTTAAATAATGCCAAATAAACAAATACACGCATGGACATTCACACTTCCTGTAGGCACATTACGCATACGCCATGTCACACTCTTACGGTAGCATTTGCTAGCAGTTTCCTTCTCAGCGCAGAAGAAGACAACTTGTACTTCATTCCAATAGTGTCTCCCATAGAGAATTTTTTCATATAATAGGTTGTCAAAAAAGTCTTGCGGTATTTTTATTGATTTTTTTTTTTTGAAATTGAAATGAATTTTTGATGACTCATGCCCTGCTCTTGACCGATGCTACGGCTGCTACTAGCCGGTCTCTTTCGACCAATTCAGCGATTTCATCGCAATTTTCGACGACAGGCCTTTCGGAGCGTGGCGCATCTTCGACCACCTCTACACCAGAATGAAAACGTTGAAACCATCGTTGTGCGGTGGAAATGGAAACTGTATCGGGTCCAGAAACTGCACAAATTTTATTGGCGGCTTGAGATGCATTTTTGCCTTTATCGTAGTAGTACCTTAAAATATACCGTATTTTCTCTTTATTTTGCTCCATGTTTGCGACGCTATAACTCACGAACGACTTAAAAGAAACGACAATCAATCAAACACGTGTTAGCGCGTGAAAATGCTTTCCAAAAAGGTATAGCGTGACCCGATGCGACGAATAAAACTAGAACTACGCGCTTTCAGCGCCAACTATCGAAAATACCGCAAGACTTTTTTGACAACCTATTATATTTTGTATCAGCAAATCAAAATTTTTTTATTTGATAGAGCAATAAAAATCGTCGAGTCCGGTTGTCAGCACGTTTCGATAACCCAGGATAAAATAATACAAAAATTTCTTACAAGAACTAGTTACTGATGGTTCAGTTTATATGAGAGCTATATGCTATAGTGATTCGATACCGACAGTTAAGACAAATAAGCAGCTTCTTTGGTAGAAAAGAACGTGTACACAATTTCAGATCGATATCTCAAAATGTAAGGGGTTAGTTCGCGCATACACTGACAGAGGAACGAACGGCTAAATCCACTCAGGTCGTCGCGATGATCATTTAGATATACATATATGTATTTAATAAGACATTCATTTTCTTCTGGGTATTACAAACATCGTGACAAACCCATTTTACGCCATTCTGGGTATAAAACCCGTTTGGAACGTTTGGAAAGAAGCTCAAAGCTCTACTATGACCAAACTCTTAATTTAGACCTGTACTGCCAACAAATGGACAATCTGAAGGCAGCAATCTCCCAAAACTAGCCAGCTTCGGTGAATAGAAAGTGAGCCACCCAAAACCACACACAACGATAGTGACTTGCCAGGAACTCCAGGAGCATGGCTGGGATGTTCTATCAGCGTGGAGTTTGGAAATCAGCTTCGTTATCGAAAAAAGCAACGCATATTTGAGCTAAATTAAATCTTTCGAATCATACCAATTTAATTCCTTCTTTTCATTAACCTTGAATGTATACCATATAGATCTGCATATGTATACACTTTTATATATTTTCTTTCATTAATCATATGCAAAATGCATACAAACATATTCCTTTGTTATGTGTCATATGCTTTGCGGCTTCCTTTTTTCACGCCACCCTTCGTTGTTGTTTGTGTAGGTCAGGCTATCAAATTGCAAAATATGCCGGTATTACATCATCGACGCCTCGCGACAATTATCAAGCATTGCTAAGTGAGATCGCACTTAGTAGTACTTTGTGGACATATGTACATACGAACCCGTGACATATTGAAGAATGTATATATTCTTAAAATCGGAGTATAGTGATGCCAGTATAAATTCTAAAATTAGAAGATACACATACATATATGTATATATCATAGACTCAAACAATTCTGTTATTCACATTCGCACATTCTCACGCGGGCATTCAATTACAGTTAGCTGCAAGACTTAATTGGACTTGACACGTTGCATGCAACGGCATTAAAATGCTGCATTGTTTCATTACTCAAAATAGCATTTATATTTAGCATTAGCATTCGTGTACGTTTTCTATGACCAGCGTTGCCACAACGACACAAAAATATTAAGGCGATTTCGTGTCATTAGCGAAAGTGTGGCAGCAATAACCGTCATCCGCTGCACACGCCCACCAGCAGCCTTCCTTTCCCGACCAGTGGCGCCGTAGGTGTGACGCGCCATATGCGAGCGGAAACAAATCGCAGCTCCATTAACAACATAATCACTGCATGAAGTAAAGCTACAACAACACACATCGTCAGGCAGCTTTAATATGTAAACACTGCAGAAATTAAAGTATTCAAGTTTGTTTTTCATATTTTTCTTGCAGTTGCGTTTGCTTATGAGCTGCTTTATTGCGAGTTTCCATGTCTGGCACTTGTTTTCATTTGCCCTCAACTTTTTGTAAGGCGCACCATTTTCATTAGGGTATTGGAACTTTGTACAAAAAGCTTTGCTTTTAATTAGCAGATTATAATTGAAACATTTATAGAACAATTTATTTACCACGTGCGACACACATATCTTGTGGTCTTGATAATTAAAATAAAAATTGTGCAATCCATCCGTCAAACCAAAATTGAATTGTTGACAGCCTTAAAAGAAATTTGGTCAATCTCAAAATATTAGTAAAATTATGAAATTAACAAGCTCTGTCTCAAAATTTTCAAACAGATTAACTAGAGTGAAGAGACCGCACCCACTTAGACCAGCTTAGACTCTTTCAAAGTTTATACTAATTACACATTTTAGGTATGCGAACTGTATTGCAATCGGTTTCACTAATTATAGCACCTCCTTACTTAATTTTAATGGCATGGCAGAGCCGTTGCCGTTGCGAATATTGTCGATGGATGACTCAGTTACTGCCCGCATTCGTAATCGTCGGTTGGTGTATTTCAAATGATTTGCGTAATTTATTGTACATAAGTGCCAGGGTGGGCCACGTGGGATTTTTATTAAGCTTTGCGTAATATTATTATACCCTGAATGGGATGTATTAAGTTTACCACACTTTATTTGTAATATCTAGAAGAAAACGTTGGAGTCTCCATAAAGTATATATGATCTAGTCATTCCCATCTATATACACGCGACATTTTTCTCTCAGTTTTTGGTATATCGATTTCAAATTTTGTAGATGTCCTTTTTCCCCACCGCTGCCATATAAACTGATAGAACTAAATCAAGACTAAATTTTCATGAATAATCTTTTTTCCTTACTTTGATAGTTTATATCAAACAATGTAACTGAAAAACTAGCGTAACCTTTTGCATTGGAAGCATATCGTTGGCCGATTACATTTTGAGACTTAGTCATATACAAGCATATAGTTGCTATAAGAAATGAACCTATGAAGGGTGTAGTTGAATTTAACGTTTTGTCTTGTTTTTTTTTTTATTAGAATTACGCCTCATAAAAATTGTTTGTTTACTGAAGATTTAAGATTTCAGATAATTACTACAAATAAATTTTATGGGGAAGGTTTATTATCATTCGAAGGAACATTCTTTGGCATTTATTTTTTTAGAGTTTATCTCTTTCAAATGTTGGCCGTGGCTATGTCTCAGATTGTTCATCAGTTGAGTCCAATTTTCGATGACTCGTTCGAGTATTTCGACTGGTAACTGGCGAATGACACGCGTGATGTTTTGCTCCAAGTTCTGAATCGAAGTGGGATTGTTCGCATAAACTTTAGACTGTTCATATCTCCGCAGGAAAAAGTCTAACGGTAGGATCCGATGATTCCACCGGCCCTCAAACCACATCAAACCGCTGTTTTTCTGTATGAAATGACAGCTCATGAATCTCTTCAAGTTGCTCTTCGTCCCAAATGCGGCAATTTTGCTTATTTATATACCTATTGAGCCAGAAAAGGCCCTGCTCCCTGAACAAAATTTTGCTCGAAAACGTCTGATATTCTTCGAACTTTTCAAGAGCTCATAGAGCGAAGCACAAGCTGTATTTTGTACGTTTTCTCGACGTAAAATGCCAAGACGTTCCATACATCAGTCCGAGTTACTGCGAACCGCGCCGAATCGACTATCCACGGTCTTCGAGTACATTCTCTTTTACGGCTGCTATATTTTTTCACTGAATGCTGGACGTGGGTCTAACGCATGGTTTATTCCTTCCTGCAAATCAAAGTTATTAACTCCGACTAACGATCTGCAAGAATTTTATCGACGTAATGTTATCTTTTCTAAAAAAAAGTCCATATTGCAATTTCTTCTATATGATTTGACCAATGTAGTACACAAACGATGTAGATAAGAAATGTTAAAGGCTCACAGAGCACTGTTAGACAGAGATTTCGGTTATTCAGCAACTGAAGTACAGGCATTCATTTCCGACAGTTCTCGAAGCCACGTACGCTTTGAGCAATTGCCTTAAATAGGTTAATTCGGACCCCAAATTGAAAGCGTCCGATCACCGCAGCATCTCACTGATATTATTTGCATTTTCATTACAAATTCGTGTAAAATTTAGTATTCGACCACCACTCCACTGCAACAACATTGATTTCATCTTCGATTTTCTGTCAAAATTAGCGCAGCGCAGATTTTCATACATTTCGTATTCCCACTATCGATGTCGGATGTTAATTCGCTAATGGATGGCCAAATCAATTAGCAGGAACCTAAAAAGTATGCCAATATGCATTAAGTGTGCCAGCAGCGTTTGGACTCGAATTGATATTTTACATTTCCGTTGCAAATTGCGTCGCTTTTCTCGAAAAATCCGCACAGAAACTTCCAAAACCTGCAATTTCTATCAATAACAAAAATATTAGCAATTTTCATTGAATTCAGTTTGTGCGACTTCTTGATGTGGTTTTCCCCATTTCACTGACGAATCGCTGTAGCTTCACTAACCAACTTCTCGTTTCGGTTGTTTTCAGTGCGGCGTTGCCAAAGGACAGTCAGGAAGTGGGTGACGGGTATGTGGGCGGGCATACCGGTAAGTGAAGTGTCAACCGACAACCATCGGTCGAATTTTGCTTGGCTGCATAACGCACATACCCACGAATATATATGTTTGTATATGTAAATGTGCATGTATGAAACATACATATGTATATTTATAAAGCCTGGCATTTGTTGGTTCTCTAGAACTTTTGTTGTTGGCTGGGTTATTTTTTGCTCCATTTCGCATTGTTGCAATCTGCCAAGTATTGATTTTTGATCACACCGCACTTCCATTACCGCCAACGAGCTGTGGAATATACGATTACGGAAGGAAGTGCCAAGAATAATAAAATACACAAATGCCAAAAAATTCTGTATAAAAAGGACATGACTTTATTTTCGGTGCTGTGTATTGATTTTTACCGAGATTGCGCCAAGGCTTGACAGTATGAAGCGTGCTGTGCAACACGGCAACAACTGATACCTCTGTCAGCCTGTAACGTGGTATCTGGGTAATTTGGCAAATGTCAAAAGTGTTGGACTGTTGCATTTTGCAGCGACAGAATGATACATAAACGCAGGACGAATACCTCAGCTGTCTGTATACGTTGAGACTTTGAGCGCAATAACAAACGTGGTGTGCCTTCGTTTACGTTTACGTTTCCCAGCTCAATTCAGTCAATTTGTCAAATTACCAGCACTATTTCAATTCAATTTAAAAGCCAATACACAGCACAAGCACAGAGCCTGCAGTCCTTTACACAAAGAGAATATTTAGATAAATTGAACTTTTTACCGTCTGAAAAGTTGTTTTCTTAATTGAATTAAATACTTGTATCAAATTTTATGCGATCGAAGCGTAAACTTGCTTTTTACCTGTGAGCCTATTGTGTTTAGTAAGAACTAAATCTTTCACAGGTCGACTCAGTATGTGGGCCTTTCCTCTTTTTCTTCACGGCAGAATTTGGGTAATTTAAGGTGAAACTCTGGATGAGGCAGTAATACGTCTAGTTATCTTAATACGTGAGCATGTGTGATTGGAAAAAATGTTTTTGCTTTAGAGAAAGAGGATAATAATACTTTCGGCTGTCTGCTGGACATTCTTGGATAATGTTTCTTTTATAAATACTTACGTCGTTCAATACTGTGAGCAAAAAGTGGGGTCATCTTTTTTAAATTTTTTTTGCATTATCTGTTCCCTTATACCCTTAGAATTACTGTAGAAACCCACTTTACCATTGGAAGGTTTCGAAAAAGTCCCAAAAATAATAATACCGCTCAACGTTCGGAGCGCTCGGAGTGCACACCTGGCACTTTAAATTCCTTTTTTCTCAAACACACACTTTTTTAAACTTTGCTTAATTTTTTTTTTAATATTGACAAAACGCCTGGCTATCGTCCCTACATAATTTCATTATATTCATTCATAATTTTTTATAATTTATTAGCAATGTTATGACAAAATTTATGTAAAAAACCTTGGGGAGAAATTAAAAAAAAACGTTAATTACTTTTTTATTTATCAACATTTCTTCATGATTCTAGTAGGGACGATAACCATTCAATTACTTTTTAAGAATAAATTGAGTTTTTACGTTTCAGATGATCCAAACATGAGAAATCGTGTCCGCCACTGAAAAAATGCAAATGTGAAAAAGTTCTATTGTAGAATAAAAATTTCTATGAAAAAAATATCAAAGAAACAGGCCAGGTTACCCTACTGACCCCTTAAATTTCACGCAGAAACCCATTCCTCGAAATATTTTTTCATAAATCTTGGATCTATACTTACGACCCGGAAACAGACGATCAATGGACCAAATATCATGGCAAAGGTGAGCCATGAAACAACGTCAAAGCAGGTCAAAAATCATGGCTATGTGTCACGGTGTGCTGCACTCCGAATTCTTTTCCACGTATCAAACTCTCAACAAGGAATACTATTTGAGTGTTATGCGTCGTTTGAGCGAAGCAATTCGTAAAAAGAGACCGGAATTATAGGTTGACAGCTCTTGGTTTTTGCACCGCGATAATGCACCGTGGTACACTGCATTACTTCTTCGTGAGTTTAACTTCTGGCTATTCAGCAAACGCAAACTCATTCCGCTCCTGGAAAAACGTTTTGAGTCAGTTGAAGACTTTAAACGTGAATCACAGACTATTCCGGAAATTGACTTTCACAACTGATTCGAAGATTGGAAAAAACGTTGGCACAAGTGTATTGTGGCCAAGGAAGATTACTTTGCTCATAGTAGCATATATCTTCTATACGATTTATCTTACGGCCATCCAAACAAAATTCCATTTTCGACATCCATTGCGTTCAGCGCCACTTCCGAAAATGGTATTCCAATTATAAGTTTCAACAAACTTTCATTTCGATATGAATAAGACTACGTTTTAATTTTTTTTTTCGTTTATATTTCGACACACATACATATATACAACATATATTTTTGTTATATCTTTAAAGAATTTAGTACTTTTCGAGTATTTTAATTTGTGACCCTTCTTTTATTTCCAGAAATAATCGCCGAGTACCGAGAAAAGAAGTCGCCACCTCAAAAGGTAAGTCTTCAAGATATTTTTACTCATGCATTAAGGCATTATAAGAAGCGGTCAAGAGCTACATTTAAATATCGCAGACGTCATGGTTATTTGTAAGCAAAAATTGTTGACATTTCACAGAAAAAAAGCACTGCACAATCATAAATTAAGTATAAGGCAGAATATAACTGTTACAAGTAGAAAGAAATAATCCGCTTTCGAACAATAAACCCCGCCGGAGGACAGTCGCACCATTCGTGTACTCGCTACGTAGCTCACCACCAGCGGCATTTCTCGGTCGGGTTCATCGGCGTGTCACGTGCACACTGAAAAGCGGCCGCAAAATGCTCCAAATTCAACCAATTGCGCCGTACGCGCACGTCATGCATGTCATGGCCCAAGTGCACCGGTTGCACATTCAGCCCATCGATGCGCGGCATGTTGGCGCATAAAAACTGCACCGAGTTGATGAAGAACAGCTGTGGGCGCGTGAAATTACCGAGCCATAGGCGGGGTGAGGAATTTGCGAAGCTATTAGGGATTTCATTATCACCGATGACAGGTTGTTGTTGACTTTGCGTAGCAGAGCCATTTTCAACGCGCGAGTCAGCTTTTGGTACATCTGCAGTAATATTGTGAGGCTGGTCTGCAGCTGCGCTAATCTCGTCCAGGCCGAAGTAGGTTTGATACGCCACACGTAAGCCCGCCACATCGGCCATATTCTCGGAGAGCACGTCATTTAACTCCGTTTGCCGCGTGCAGTTGATGAAGCTCCAATAATGTTGCGCCACATCCAAACCCAACTCATTAAAGTTACCATGCTGATCGTAGACAATGTGAAAGAGGTCGTAAGCGTGCATAATCTCGTGCGCAAGAATGAAACCAAACAGTGAATATTGAAACAAAGCATCCAATCGGTGATCGAAAAGCGGCAACTGTAAATACCCATATGGCACGAGCACCACGTTGTCAAAGATCTTAACCGGCGATGAAGAGCTCGATGTCTCGAAATTATGCTCGTAGATCAGTTGCTGCGTCGCATTTGCCGCACGTGGCACATTCAACAGCCTCGTCTGCATACGTCGTACACTGCTATGGATAAGCTGTAAATGATTGCCGTAAAAGTCGCTGGAGCTCATATTTATATCCGCATAATATTTCTCGACTTCAGATGTCAAGTTCGCCGCCCCGTGTGGCACATTGCCTATGCGTAGCTGCATTCCGTCCAGTTCGGCGAGTATGTAGGCACGCTCAGCGGCGTTCAGCTGTAAAGCATTGGCAGCTACCAGCTGAGCAAAGTTGCCGCGCAACTTGTTGAATATACGATGCAACGCGGCGTCACTCGCCACGCGTCTAAGCTTATAATAATGCTCCTCGTACAAGTAATTGGCTGCCAGTGGCATATAACCACGCAAAAGGCGCATGCAATGCGTGGATTTCTGCACATCCGACATTCCAGTTGGCAAATCGCCGCTCAATTGATACATGAACTTCAGCATTATGTAGTAGGCAATCGTTTCGTTCGAGTGTGCAGCAAGTAGCGCGGGCAATTTGCGAAAGTAGGGCAAATCGTAGGAGTAGGTTTGCAGCAGCTGTTGCTCCAAGTCCACTTCGCGGCCGAGCGTATGTAGCAGATACCTGCGCCAATCGATTTCCGGCACCAACTCTATCAAATCGTTCACATTCATCTCCAAGCTCGTGAAGTTTGCGCGCGTTACATTTGCTTCGCTGACATTTGAACTGCTTGAAGGCGGCAATGTGAGAGTGCTTAAGGCGTCATTCAACGACTCATCCAGCGCAATGACACCCGCACTGACATTCCGAGCCTCCGGCTCTGTCAAACCGAAATTAATAAATATGTCTTCAATATCCTTTTGCCGCAGAACCAGTGAGTGTGGCGCCACAGCCGGCGGCTGCTGCGCGTGCAACTCTAAGAAGTACTGCGTTGCATTGGCGAAGCGCACATTGACATCCTGCGTTATGAAAATCCCATTGAGTCCATAAGCGCGCAAGCCACTAACAACGCGCAGCCAATCGAAGTGTGTGGCATTCTGCCAAGGTCGCTGCCAGTCAGCACGCAATATAGGCCATTCAAAGTGTAAAGCCTGTTGCACGTAACGCAGAAAGGTGTTCAAAGCGGGCGCATTTAGATCCACACACGACCCATAGTAATGCCAGGCCTGCTGCGCTATGCCGCTCTTATTTGTTGCTCTGTCGGCAAGCAGCGCGCTCAGCAATTGCTTATTCACTTCGTAGTCCATATAGCCGGGCACATCCACATAGGCATCATTGTCGTAGTGTTGCGCCCAATTGCCACATGCGAACGCATAAAAATCTTCACACGGATCAACGCTCGTATTCAAATTGCCCAGCAGCTGTTTCACGTAATTCTCGTCTATATCTTCCAAGGCAGCACTCGTTGAAGATACGGCAAATATATATGTTACTATAAAAATTCCGTAAACAAAAAGGAAATAATGCGCGCGCAGCATTTTGTGGCAATTGCGTATTTGCACTGCAGCGCGACGCGGTTATCTCAACGGTTCTTAAGTATCAATGCACAAATGAAATTACTCCCTGCTTTTATGGGAACGCACAGCAACACTTCGTGTCAATGCCACTCTTTGTTCTCAACTGAACTGAATGATCTCGGCGATGCGCGGTTTTAGCAGCTTTTTCTGGTGGCGTTCCAGGGGCATCGGTGCCGTCGGTGGCATTTCTCTCATTCCAAATCGTTCTGACTCTTCCTCGTATGGATTTATCAGGCTTAAGAGCAATCGTCCGAGTCACAGTCATACATGCACAAATAAATATTTTCTTTTTGTTCTTGCATCTATAGAGAAAGCGCCAGCTGCGCCCATATATGTATGTATATGTGTGCGTGTGTCCAAAGCGCGTACATCTTTCCTGACATTGTCGGCGCGTCAAGCTTCCATAACGTCATTTCGACAACTCTTCCGCGCGGCGTTGGCATTTCACGTTGATCTGATTATCTGATATCTGTAGTTGCTGTATGCCTGCAGCCACATAAAAATATTTACAGCTTTTTATATTTATTTTAATGCCGCCTCTTGCCTTCTTCGTCTTTGGTTTATAAATGTCAGTATTTTAAGACGTCTGTGTGCATATCAGTTGTTAATTCTGCTTGGCGTGAATCACTCTTCATAATTCCATCGCAAAAATGTGTAACCCAGAAATGTATAAACATTTTTGATTAACGATCTGTCAATGATGTTATATATACATACATATTTTGTGAGGTGGTGTCTTGTTTGTTTAACTCGGAATTTGTGTTGGAGATCAGCTAAAATGCATTTTCTAACATTCGCAAATGGTTTGCGGAAATGAAAAAATATTTTCGGATCAGCATTTTAATAACAATTTAAATGATATCTCAAATATATTATGTAATAAGCCGCTTTTAATGAGCGACTAGTTTTTGAATGAGTCGTAAGTTCAACGCCCAACCGAGATAAAATCTGAAATATTGTAATAAATAACTATAAACCGAACCTCGGCTGTACCTCTAGTACTACCATATTTATACTCTCGCAACAAAGTTGCCAAAGAGAGTATTATAGTTTTGTTCACATAACGGTTGTTTGTAAGTCCTAAAACTAAAAGAGTCAGATATAGGGTTATGTATACCAAAGTGATCAGGGTGGCGAGTAGAGTTGAAATCCGGATGTCTGTCCGTCCGTGCAAGCTGTAACTTGAGTAAAAATTGAGATATCATGATGAAAGTTGGTACACGTATTTCTTGGCTCCATAAGAAGGCTAAGTTCGAAGATGGGCAAAATCGGCCAACTGCCACGCCCACAAAATGGCGAAAACCGAAAACCTATAAAGTGTCATAACTAAGCCATAAATAAAGATATTAAAGTGAAATTTGGCACAAAGGATCGCATTAGGAAGGGGCATATTCGGACGTAATTTTTTTGGAAAAGTGGGCGTGGCCCCGCCCCCTACTAAGTTTTCTATACATATCTCGGAATTTACTATAGCTATGTCAACCAAACTCTACAGAGTCGTTTCCCTCAGGCATTTCCATATACAGTTTGAAAATGGAAGAAATCGGATAATAACCACGCCCACCTCCCATACAAAGGTTATGTTGAAAATCACTAAAAGTGCCTTAACCGACTAACAAAACACGTCAGAAACACTAAATTTTACAAAAGAAATGGCAGAAGAAAGCTAAACCCAGGCTTTTTTTAGAAATTGAAAATGGGCGTGGCGTCGCCCACTTATGAACCAAAAACCATATCTCAATGAAATTCGGTATATAATATTTTCTTAATGCATCTGATGCCTTCTCTGTATAATATATACATTAGGAACCAATGATGATAGCGGAATAAAACTTTACACAAATACGGTATTTGAAAAATATGTAAATGACGGATAATGAAATCTCGATTATCACTTTATCATGCGAGAGTATAAAATGTTCGGTGACACCCGAACTTAGCCCTTCCTTACTTGTTTTAATTGGTTTAATCGCAGTCAAAAGCAAGACTTCTTATAAGTTCTTTATTGTTAGAAAGTTCGTTGACGCTTACTTTACCCAAGTTCTGAACCGCAAGAAATGTATCAAACACCTCTTCGTATACCGAATAGTACCGAAAAAACTTTGTTGTTTCCATTCTTCTTTTTCTTCTTAATTGGCGTAGACACCGCTTACGCGATTATAGCCGAGTTAACAACAGCGCGCCAGTCGTTGTTCTTTGCAACGAAGTGGAGGTCTTCCTCTGCTTCCCCCGGCGGGTACTGCGTCGAATACTTTCAGAGCTGGGGTGTTTTCATCCATTCGGACGACATTACCTAGCCAGCGTAGCCACTGTCTTTTAATTCGCTGAACTATGTCAATGTCTTGTACAGCTCAGCGTTCCATCGAATGCAGTATTCGCCATGGCCAACACGCAGAGGACCATAAATCTTTCGCAGAACTTTTCTCTCGAAAACTCAGAACGTCGACTCATCAGTTGTTGTCATCGTTCAATCCTGTGCACCATTAAACAGGACTTGTACAATTTGGTCTATGTTCGTCGAGAGAGGACTTAACTTCTCAATTGCCTACTCAGACCGAAGTAGCAACTCATGGCAAGATATTCTGCGTTGGATTTCGAGGCACTGGTTCCAAGATGGACGAAATTATTCACGACTTCGAAATTATGACTATTAACAGTAACGTGGAAGCCTAGTAGCGCGTGCGACGACTGTTTGTGTGATGATAGGAGATATTTCGTCTTGCCCTCATTCACTGCCAGATTCTCTTGCTTGCTGCCTTATCTAGTCTGGAGAAAAAATAACTAACGGCGCGCATGTAGAGGGCAATGATATCTATATCTGCTGTACATTCTTATAGAAGATTGTACCTGCCCGATTAAGTTCCGCAGCTCGAATTATTTTCTCCAGCAGTAGATTGAAGAAGACGCACGATAGGGGGTCACCTTGTCTGAAACCTCGTTTGGTATCGAACGGCTCGGAAAGGTCCTTCCCGATCCTGACGAAGCTTTTGGTATTGCTCGACGCTAGTTTACACAGAGGTATTAGTTTTGCAGGAATGCCAAATTCAGAAATAGCGGCATAAAGGCAGCTTCCAAAAGCAGCAAATCGACGAGGAAGCAGTACATAAGTGTCGATCCTCTTTTTCCAAGATTTGACGCATGGTGAATATCTGGTCAATTATAGATTTTCCAGGTCTAAAGTCACACTGATAAGATCCAGTTTGTTGAAGCGGTGGGCCTTAATCTTTCACACAATACGCTCGATAGAACTTTATATGCGATGTTGAAGAGGCTTATTCTATGGTAGTTAGTGCAGATTGTGCGGTCTCCCTTTTTGTGGATTGGGCAGAGCACACATACCAGTGTGACACTTAAAAAAAAAATTTATTTGCGTTTTCTATAGCTTATATTTCCATAAATATCCTGTGAAATCGGGAAGGTCGTATCTTGAATACTTATTGGATAGCAGCGAAAATGACATTTTTCAAAATTTCTGGCGTCATAAATCAACGAGAAATTGACCGATCGACTTCAATTTAAAACTGAGTATTTTTGAATACATTTACTATACAATGACCTACGATCTTTTTGATTGGTTGAAAATTGTCAATTTGTCATTAAAAAACAACCATTTTTTACCTAAACTAACGATTTTTTTACAAAAATTCGTCATTTTCTTAATTTTTGAAGATCGTAGGTCATTGTATAGGAAATATCTTTAAGTTTAATAAGCTTTTTGATTTTTTTTGTTTCAGCTATTCATTCGGTCGGAAACATGCCAGCAGTTGGGGCACTTTTTTTGGCACCTCCGAAGACAGCCCATAACTCCGTTATTTTTCAAAATTTTTTTAAAAAAAAATTTTAAAATATAGCTGAAATATACCTTATTACTTTTAAAGAAGCTCGAAATATTCAATCGCGTACTTTCTCTTAAAAAAATTCATGAAAATCGCCTAATTTTTCATGCGTCACACTGGTATAGCCCCTTAAATTCCAATCATCGTGCTTCGTCTGACCATATTCTACAAAGAACCTGATGCATGCTCCTTATGAGTTCTTCGTCGCCATATTTGAATAACTCGGCCGGCAATTCATTGGCTTCGCCGCTTTGTTGTATTTCAGACGGTTTGTTATTATTTTATATTCGAGCTAGATATTTGCAAAGAATTCACTTTGTTTTCCCTATTTCACCTAACCTTGTGGTCCATACTTTCGGCCAAGGCTGTATAGTTTTGGTGGGAAGGTATAAACTATGTGATAATTTGTGCTAAGAAACCAACAACATAATTGCAGCACTTCTGGGTAAACATGTACATAATCACATATTTCAGTTATATTATGGGGTATGCTCGGATATATACATATGTATATATTTAAGTGCCATTGAGCACTCAATTAAACTATTGCAACTCTCAAGTTTAAATAACACTCGACAACTACAAGAGCCTCGTCATCCGAAAGTGCACTTGAGAGTTGTTTAATTTTTCAGTCTATGTACACATGTATGTATATGGTAGTACAGGTAGTACATACGATTTACTCTTTGCTTACAGCAAGCGCAGAGCAAAGTAAATACGGGCTAAATATAATTAAAGGGAAGTTTCTAACGTCAATACACAATTTGTGTGCAATTTGAATTGAGCGCACTTCAAACTCAACAAACCTAATCCAATCAGTGTCAATAACACCGACAGCAACCAAAGCGAGTACAAATGCTACAACAACAGCAACAAAAAACATCAAATCACTGCACAGTTTTTTTCTTTTTTTTAAATTTCTAAGTTCAAGGCAAAGTACAACACCTCCGCACGCACCACTTCAACCAGCAGCTTGCTGGCGATGATCTCCGCCAACAAGAAAAACGACAACATCGGATTCAACAACAACAGCACTAGTGCCACTAGTGTCCAAGTGCACTTGACTACAGTTGAGATTGGCTAGCATTATCGGCCGATGCTGTTGGCTCGGTAGGCAGTGCAGCATGAGTAAAGCACACCGATTGTGAAACTGAGAATAGCGGAAGACTTGAAGTGAAAAGTCGAGTATTAAATGAATAGATATTGCCGCAGATAAAGTAAAATCACTTCAATAATCGACAATGCGAATGCGTGTCAACTTATCATGAAAGCGTCCGCTACCACGACGAGCTTATTTCTCTAGTGAAGTGCAGCGGGGCTAACGGCTGTCATCATCGCTGTCAGATTTGCAGCATTTATTATCAACAAATCATTTCTATTTGTTTGTTTTTTTGTTCCACATCCCTCTATCAAGGTCACTCTCGTGATGTTGCTTTAAGTGTATACAGTAAAACATTCAAATCCTCTTATTTAAGTTAATGAGACTTTAATAAACCCACTTTTTTGGTAGCTAATCTTGTTAAATCAAAAGATTGGTGTACCTGAAAATGAAATGTCAAAAAATACTTTTATGAAAAATGTTTTCCAGCTCCAATTCTATGTTCCGAATTGATTTTGAACCGAATTGATTACTTCTTAGGAGCACACCTAGTGAGACAACTTATATACAAATTATATAAAAATTTCAATTAGTGGGAGTTTAAAAAAACCCACTACGTCGATTGTAATATTCAGGTTAAATTTATATAAGAGAAATGTTTGTAAAAACAAGTAAGGAAGGGCTAAGTTCGGGTGTCACCGAACATTTTATACTCTCGCATGATAAAGTGATAATCGAGATTTCATTATCCGTCATTTACATATTTTTCAAATACCGTATATGTGTAAAGTTTTATTCCGCTATCATCATTGGTTCCTAATGTATATATTATACAGAGAAGGCATCAGATGGAATTCAAAATAGCGTTATATTGGAAGAAGGAGTGGGTGTGAACCGATTTCACCCATATTTCGTACATGTCATCAGGGTGTTAAGAAAATATTACATACCGAATTTCATGGAAATCGGTGGAGTAGTTCCTGAGATATGGTTTTTGGTCCATAAGTGGGCGACGCCACGCCCATTTTCAGTTGTTGAAAAAAGCTTGGGTGCAGCTTCCTTCTGCCACTTCTTCCGTAAAATTTAGTGTTTCTGATGTTTTTGGTTAGTCGGTTAACGCATTTTTAGTGATTTTCAACATAACCTTTGTATGGGAGGTGGGCGTGGTTATTATCCGATTTCTTCCATTTTTGAACTGTATATGGAAATGCCTGAAAGAAACGACTCTATAGAGTTTGGTTGACATAGCTGTAGTAGTTTTCGCGATATGTACAAAAAACTTAGTAGGGCGCGGGGCCACGCCCACTTTTCCAAAAAAATTACGTCCAAATATGCCCCTCCCTAATGCGATCCTTTGTGCCAAATTTCACTTTAATATCTTTATTTATGGCTTAGTTATGACACTTTATAGGTTTTCGGTTTTCGCCATTTTGTGAGCGTGACAGTGGGCCGATTTGGCCCATCTTCGAACTTAACCTTCTTATGGAGCCAATAAAAACGTGTACCAAGTTTCATCATGACATCTCAATTTTTACTCAAGTTACAGCTTGCACGGACGGACGGACAGACAGACATCCGGATTTCGACTCTACTCGTCACCCTGATAACTTTGGTATATATAACCCTATATCTGACTCTTTTAGTTTTAGGACTTACAAACAACCGTTATGTGAACAAAACTATAATACTCTCCTTAGCAACTTTGTTGCGAGAGTACAAAAATGTAATATTTTTGAGTTATACGACGGCACTAAAAAATAGATTCTCCATTGCTGCTGTGATTCCGGCTTTCTCCGTGCAGCATAAAAATAAGAAAATCTCGTTAAACTAGAAAATATTCTCCGTAACACTGACATACAAAAACGGTCAATTTACAAAATGACGGTTAATAACCAGAACTCGCTTTTGGATCTTATCAAAAAACAGATTATTCATTGTATGTACAATTAAATACAGTTCGAGTAAAAAAACTTGATTTCTGCGAGTTATCACTGCAGCTGTTTTGAGAAAAATGCATTTCAAACTTACTAATTGAACAGAGTGGCTGTAACTCAAGAACCATTTGAGATAGCGTTTTGAAATTTTATTATATTATTTCCAAAGGGTTCAAGGTTCCAAAATTTCACAATTTTTTCAATATATTACAGTAACATTTGGCTATTCACAAAACTAAAGCGGTAGCAAATATTATTGTACAATATTCAAAGATAATAAAAGTCACAGTATTTAACAAACTCGCTTAAAGAAGTGTGGAGCCCAAATTTCAGTGAATACACCACATATTCCACGAATTGTAGCGCAGCGGTGTTGCAGTGTTTCACGATTTTATCTTATTCAGTAATTCTCACACAAATACAAGCAGAGCATGGTGCTCCCGAACGCCCATTTAATGTTCGCCCGCCATTTGTGTCACTGCTTCCGACGCGATTTCCCTGTCATACTGCAGCACTACTAACAAAAAAAGGAATGCGCCTTAAGCCTCTAATGTTTACGTAAGCATTGTCACGACATGTTCATAGATGATGCTGACATTTTTTTGCTTTTTTGATGATGCTACTGATGACTTAAAAAATAACGAGTGCACCAACACCACCGCCTCCCAGTAAACAACTACACACAAGAGCTTACCTGCAAATAGTTATCCTCTCGCTGATAATGAGTGTGACGATAACCGTGCTATGATAATGAAGTTTCCAAGGATGGCAATAAACGCTATCATGGTGGATATGGCGGAAAGTTGCAAGCGGCCAGTCACATGGTACTCATCAGGGAAAGATTTTTTGTGTAACACAAAGAAGTAGAAGTGAGGATATGCTCCACATACAGCACGTGTCGCCATATGAAGAGTGTGTGTGTTGAGCCGAGCGATAGCTTCAGGCTTCTGGCAGCTGACGTATCCTTGTTTTATGCATTTGTTTTGCGCACGAGGAGATAATACACATTGTTTGACTTATTTGGTAACGGGTGTTTTTGGAGACAAAGAACTTTTATTTTGATATAAGGCGCACAACCAGTGTCAAAGCCTCGGTCTCTGCAATTTACTTTTTTTTTTACTTGTCTAAATTCTATTTTTGATCAGATAAAATTGTTGAAAAAAATGCTGTTTTTTACCCGGCGAAACCCGTGTAACCCCCTAAAACACCCTGTATAAAAATGTGTAAACACGTACATGTATTTTTCTTATATTCTGAGTAGAAGTATGCGATACCAGAATATAAATATGCATTTGAAAGCGTTTCGATGGTTCAAATCGTGAGCCAGGCGAATTCCGGAATTCCGATTGGCAAGCTATGCCAATGTTCCGACAATATTTCTGATTGGTACGACATACATGTGCATAGAATATTGGCTTCCCAGTGATTTCATACTCAGCACTCAAGCACCATTAGTCCAGCATGTGAAGTTACGTATACGCACTGTACCCATGGCTAGAAGGACTGTCGAAATATTCAGAATTATTATTTACTACTCAAGTCCGCTGATTATCACCTAATATAAAGATTTTGGACGTGTTCTTAAATTTTTCTCGGTCTCTGCAATATTTAACCCAGAAAGCATTTTATTAGCTCTTTTATGTGCGCTGTGTATGTTTATGGAGTATGTGACGTTGCACAAACTCAAATACAATCTCAAGAGAAA
This sequence comes from Bactrocera tryoni, assembly GCF_016617805.1. Lineage (NCBI taxonomy): Eukaryota > Metazoa > Arthropoda > Insecta > Diptera > Tephritidae > Bactrocera > Bactrocera tryoni. The sequence goes on from NC_052499.1 coordinate 87,236,748, forward strand.
TCAAGCAAATAATAGTCTCATAATGAGCGCAATGAAATGCGTCCGATGTCAACTGAGTTGCGTTTGACACTCACACGCGCCGGCTTGCGGCCACATATTCCACTTGCAAGCATTTATGCGCATGTGGATGCGAGGAAATTGTATTTTTATTGCACGCGTTGGCATTTTAATATGCGCATTACTATTTGCGTTTCCGAGAATATTTGCATTTTAGCTCGCACACACCCCGCCGCAGCCGCGCCCGCCGCCCACTCTTGCTATCCACCCATTCAGCTGCTATTTCATGCCAGTTATGCTCAATGCTGACGCACACGCACACACACACCTCTATGTGAATGTGGTAGAAGTGGATATGGTTCGTAAATTTCGCAATGGAAGCAAAGTAAATGCACCTAATGTAGACAAACAACTGCAGTGGCTGGCACAAACCCGAGCAGCAGCACGACTATCGGTTGTGCGTGCCGTTGTATGCGAATGAGCGCGTGTTGTGCTGTTTGTGTTTACATTTGCCGCTTACTCCCGCCAGTTGTTGTCTGCCGTGTCGTTTTATGGGGTTTCCACATGTCAAGTTGTTACCCTACATTTCATTCATTCATCCATTCATTCGCTTATTTACAAATTCACACACACATACATACGCACTACTAATACACTTGGTTACGTACAAGCAGCAACCGTTTTAAGTGACGCGTCAAACTCCTTGTGCTCCCTTTATTCGTACACCCTTGTCTGTGCGCACCTATCCTGCCGCTGTATGGTTGGCAGTTGTGCCTTCGTGCTTTAGCTTTTGCTTTCCTTTTCATTCGATTTTCTGGCATTTTTGTGTAGTTGCCTTTTATGCGACAAACATATTGACATTCTCTGACAAACAACAGCTCCAGGACGGGCGGCAGCCGGAGGGCGCGTGTGGTATATGCCGGGTGGGCGACAACGCTTCTCTGAAGTCATGTGCCATTATTTGGCGCTTCACTGCAACATCCTGTGACATAAACAGCCACGCGCACACACGCTCACATAACCACACCTCCGCACCTCTGCACCTACGCCCGGCGCGCGCGCCAACTAACCTACGCAAATTATGCTCGCTTGTGCAGCCACACCCATACACTTGACGTCTCTGCCCCATGCCTCAGTGGAACGCCTGTATGACGCGTTCGTACAACAGCAAATCCTCGACACACACACAGCCATATACAGTACACATATGTAGTATGTACATATATGTAGGCACAGAGGCATCCGCATCCACTAGCATCCGTTTTCAAATTCAACTCTAGCACTCCTCCGCTCCCTGGCAGTGCGTTGTCAGCGCATATTGTTAGTTTTCCGATATGTCAGCGCTGGCAGGCAAGCGTTTGTTGTTACTCGTGTATTTGGTAATAAAATGCGAAAATATGGGTTATATTTGTATTTACACAGGCATAAACATACACGTGTCTGTGTGTGCGTAATACCCTGCGCTCTGTGTCCTGCTGTCGCATTTCGCTTTATTTGCTAAATTCATTTTTTGCTTAATCTGAATGCAAATGTTTTACATCGTCTCGTCATTGTCGATTGCCTGTGGATTATAGTTTTTATTTCACTGAATCCTTCAGTGCTAGTGCATTCGTGTGTGCCATATTTACAGCTATTGTTGTCGGATGTCGGATGTGTGTACGCCATTTGCCGAGTTACAAGTGCACGTAATGAATTGAATGATTGATGAGGATATTGACAATGCTCATAAAATTGATGAGGATTTAAAAATCGTCAAATATACAAATTCGTAAGCCACTGCTGTGGACTTACAGAGTAGCATAAGTGGCACACATATGTGTGTTATATATGTATACTATATGTATGTATGTGAGTGTTTATGTACCAGAGTAAGTAAATAAGCACCGAAAATATTTATACTCATTGTATTGTTGTCATTAGCAGAGTTATGCATGCCAGTGTTACAGTTATGCCAAACTTATTCTAGAATGTGAGAGTCTCAAAATAACCATTTCTGTTACACAATGAATGATTTTTATCGTCTAGTCATTTATCTCAGAATATTTCTGATCTTAACGGGTTACATGGGTTTCCTCGGGTAAAAAACAGCCTTTTTCAACAGTTTTTTTTATCGGATAAAAAATTATATATTTTATAAGAATCTTTTATTGTTACAATCACACACTATTAACAAAAACATTCTACAATTTTTGGGAAAAAATATTTCAATCTCGGCTCTCCCGGTGACCTCTCGGAAAAAAAGCAGGATACCTCCTTATAGGATCATCTAAAGTGAAAAAAAAAAATACTTAAAAAAATCCTTCGTCCTAGTCTTTAAGAATTGTATCTCAAAGACCCTGTGTAAAATTTCATGAAGATCAGTTGCGTAGTTCTCGAGAAATCTTGCCAGCCAACTTCAAAAACACAGCGTCTAGAAAAACGTGTTTAAAAACGGCGCACTTAGCCTAGCTAGCCTCGAGCGCGCAAGTTCTCAAGTCTGTATCTCCGAAACTATTACACAGATCAACTTGAAAATTTCGGTCAATATTCTGCAGGTGTTGTAGAATTTAATAAGACAATAAAAAAATCGAAAACAATTATGGGGTACAATGGTGCATCGTCATATATCAAAATCAGCCAACATATTTACCGGGCTTCACACTTTTCCTAATTTCGAACCCTAAAGCCTCATGAAACTTTTCGCAGAGGTGTGATGATGATTTTCTTGCTTTCAGGTACCTTTTGAACCGACCATTTATAGAAACTTGGAATTTGCCGGTTGATATAAGCTCAAGTCTTCTAAGGAAAATAAAAATACAAGAATTTCAAAGCCACTAGTGCCAGAATAAACATTTCATCCGAGTTTTTTTCAAGTATATCCACTCCGACTAAATCGTTTATCGTTTATTTCTTAATTTTATAACAATCATTCTTCATGAGTATCAAGTATAAAAATTTTGTGTTCAATTAGTAAAAATATGTACCTATTTGCATTTGTGGGTATGTGTGCTAGTGTTAGAATATATTTTTTTTCGTCTCTCCAAGTATGAGCTCTTAATTGTAACGGAGAGGTCCTTAGACTTATATTTTTCTATTTCTTCCTTATAATCAAATAGAAAAAGTAAAATCTTGCTTTCAACTACTTTAAAAAAATCTATCGTTTCATATATCTCAGAAAAATGTCTCTCACGATTTTTCCTAAACCTAACACTAATGTGTTTCTTATTTGAATTACTTTAATCCATATTCTGCTAATTAACCCAACTTGCCTTTCAACTGAAGTCAATATTATTAGCTCACCAAGGAAAAGTGCTCCCATTATGTAACTCATTATTAGTGTTATCGTCATTATTACTTAACACCTTCTCTGCCATTAACAAGGCCCATCTTAAGTGCTTTTCACGCTAATGTCCCTAATTTATTATATATATTTTGCAAGTTTATGTAAGCGAATCAGCGGTCTTCCTCGATGTACTAACAGTGTTCAATGTAAATAACACACATACATACATACAAGTAGATACCCATGAAATATGGCAAAGCACCACCCAATCATGTCTGACACAATTTTCGTTAATTTTCTTTGGTGTCAGCTCTACGGCGTTGAACGTTGAGGAACGACAAAATTAACTGAAAGTAGTCCGTTCTTATAGGAAACAGTAAAGTAGCATGAAGAGGAATATTTGAGGGCAGATATATGAAGGCCATTTAGTGGCATTTAATTGAGATTGAAGGCAATTTATGTCTCTTTAAACTCGACACACTGGACCAAGCGATGCTTGAACTTCTTCAGCCAGTCTAAAAAGTACGTGGAGATCTGCAAATAATGCTCGTGTGAGCAAACGCAATTCCATCAGGCCGACAACTTTCTCATACCCAAATTGGAATCACGTGGTTCTTTTTGGTGCCTACAGCCTGCGATATTTCGCCAAATAAATATGTCAGAAGCATTAAATTTCACAAATAAGATGGTAGAGAGAGGCTTTGGTTAAATACTATCCCTAACCTTCCAATCGTCTGCGATGTCTTGTCGGACTCGATTGATCCTTCCTTTGAGTCTCTTGAGGACTTCCAAGTAAATCTTGACGTTGACGGTTTATCCAGGAGGAACAAATTCATGGTGGATGATGACTTTGATGTCAAAAAAGACAATTAGCATCGTTTTCACTTTGAAAGATCTCTGAATCCTATTTTCGTTAGTAAGCTTGATTTTTATATAAATAGTTTATAAAAACAGAATGTAGTAAAAAAAAACTAAGAACAGCCTTCCTTGCTGCCAAAATATATAGAATATATAGAATACATTTTGCAAATAGAAAAAAAAATTAGTAAAATCCTTCTTTATTAATTTCAGAGTTCAAAAACGAGTGGCGGAGCGAAAGGTTGAACGAGTTGTTGAAATGAATTTATTCGCCCAATCTAAATAGTCTCATTAAGTTGAGTGTATGAAAGTGAAACAAAATCCCTCCCACGAACCTCTACCAATCCGCTATCACGAAGATGTCGAAGCATCCAGATAATGATAATCTACGCAACGACATCTACGAAAACTTACCTTGTCAGGCTATGTACAATGATGCTGTACGCAAAATCCAACAACAAAAGTCTGCCCAATCGAACACAAATAATGCCGTCGCTGCAGCGGTGGCCAATAACCCGCTCTCTCAGCAGCTACTATTGAACAATATAAGCAATCAGAATGCAGCTAACTCCAATCCGCACACTAACTCTACCGGCTTGAGCAACAACAAACAACAGCCGTCGCCGCTAACGCTGCAACAGCAGTCGAACAATCGGCATTATGCCGCCACTAATATGTCCAAAGAGATGCTCTACGCCACACCATTGCGCAAATCGGACCGTTACAAAAGCGGCGAACGCTTGCGCTTCAACAGTTCGGGTGCACGTTTGCATGCGAGTGGCAGCAATCACGACACCCATGATACACACGATGCCAAATTGTCCAATCTCATGGAGTACAAGCAACTAAACTCAAAAGACCTAACTCGGCTATGCAGTCGAAATGGCAATGCCATTCCAGTAACCGATCTCGATGATGACATGGCCGTGGATGGTTGCTCGTCCAGCGCATTAGTTGGTGGTTCGTATTACACGAATCAACCTGCCTCATTGCCGCCGCTTCCCAACTCGAACACTCCCAGTCATCAACTGGAGGATCGGCGTATACTTAATTTTCTCAAGGACACTACACAGTTGCAGAAAAAGCTAGAGGTATCTAGCCGGGACTGTCCCAACGCCAGCTTTTCGAATTTGGCTCGAGAGGAACACTTTGCCAATTTAGTGCAACAGAATTTCACAATCGAAGCAACGCGTAACAAGGTAGACTCCAATGCTGAGGGGAATGAAGACCACAGTATGAGTGTCACTGCAGATACTAGTGAATCGGTGTTAACCGAAACTGCGGATAATTTAGAGGTTTTAATGCAGAAAAAGCTTTCGCCTGATAAGGAAGTTAGCGGCATTGCATCGTCATGTGGTTCTCAAAGTCAGACTCTCACTACGCGAAGCGGACAACCAGTGTACATACACCGGGAATGGGTGCTGAAAAAGATAGCGCTATGCTTGGAACAGCGCACCGCAGGCAAGAAGAATATGCCCGGTCTGCTCAGTACTGGGGCAGTAGGCAAAGCCGAAGCCGCTGGTGGTTTTATGGCGGCTCGTGCCAAAGCAGCAGCAATATCCAACTCTACGTATAACGGTTGCCTCGTATTGGGCTCGAATGGCTCAGGTAAAACTTCGATCTGTCAAGCAATTATGAATGGCAACTCTGGCACAAAAGGCATTCTGAATCGCAAATTACTTGGGTGCTATCTGATCGAATCACAGAACCCGGAATGTCACAGCCTTTCTCTATTTATGCGTAAAATAGTACTACAAGTATTAAGCCATTCTTCATTAATCGCAAAGGATGAATGTCAGCGCGTAATTGATGAAGGCTTCTCCTTTCTGCAGGAGGAGGCCCAACAGCAAGAGTCAAAACTGGATGAGGCAATGAACAATATTACGCTGGACGAAAATGTTGAGGATATTTTAATTGCTGAACTCCGGCGTGGCGCCAATAGCTGTGACATCGACAAACCAGAGCATTTTCAACAAAGACGTACTTCGACTAACAACAAAAAGTCCGGCAATGCCTGTATTATGCGGCAAAAATCCGAATCTTCTGCTGCTGAAGAACATTCCGCAATCGATGACAATAAGAAATACAACAATTATGGCACGCATCCTCCTTCGACGGGTAACAAAAGTAATGCTAAAGATCGCAACGAAGATAAAGACAACGATACAGAAAAAGGGAAACGCGCCGATCCAGAAAAGGAGAAAAGCTCGCCTTCAACATCGACCAAATGTAGCCCAGGCAAGAAATCAAAGATACCAGTGAAACTCGGCCGTTCAAGTGCTGTTGCCTCACCAGTTAAAGTGACAGCAGTTCTAACACCAAGTACTGGTGGTACAGCTATTCAACATGGGGGTGGTGAGGATATTGCTGATATGATTAGCGAAGATCTCAAAAATGAGATAGAAGCTGCTATTAATGAGGACAATGTTGATGGCAATAAAGCCATCGAAGAGAATCTGAAATCCGATCGTGATGAAGACGATGAAGACAAGCCCGAGGCAGATAAAAATCTTCAAGAAGATCTCAAGGAATGTAAGAACGCATTTGAAAAAGAGAACATCAATGAAGAAGACAAAGAAAATTGCGAAAATCTAATTGAGTTCGAAAAGCTTAACGATCGCGAAATAAAAGACAACTATATACATCCCAGCGGCGCAAACGATAATATGAACACGCTACCACCGCCACTACCCAAGCCGAAAAGTTGCCGGACAGTAATCGCAGATGGTTACTATGAAATGTTGCTCTCAAACCCAGAAATACTGGAGTGTTTGAATGTCGATAGCATTGAGAAAAATCCTGATGAATGCTTTAAAAAGGCATTGCTATTCCCGCTACTCGAGCTTACCCCGCCCAAAACAGCACTTTTGCTGCTGATCGATTCCATCGATGAAAACTATATAAATGAGGGAAATTTGATCACCACTTTGAAGGGTGGAAGAGGCATGTCGACCAGTCACAAGAGTCGCAACGTTGCGGAATTATTATCCAATCACATACACCTCTTCCCTAAGTGGCTCTTTCTGGTGTGTACCACCAAAAAGCAAACTAAACAGATCACACGGATGTTTACAGGTTTTAAGAAGATCACTTTGGATGACTTACGCAAGTCGCATGTTGTGAAAGATGTCCAGGAGTACATAATTAATAGGCTAAACTCGGACTTTAAAGACAGTATTATGCTCACAAAGGAGATAATAGAGTCACTTCACCAATTATATATCAAATCGAATGGTTGTATATTGTATTTGGAGAAAGTATTGAATGGTATAAAAGAGAACTTCTTTAGTTTTCGTGAGATCAAATTGATACCATGCACACTGAACGGCTTGTATTTGTACATTTGTCAGAAGTCGTTCAACAAAAAGCAATACATGAAAATACGGCCACTGCTAAATGTGCTGCTCGCTTCATCTGGTTACGTCGATAAACTTTTCCTCTTTAATTGCCTACGTACACACAATTACGCCATCGATACGGAGGAATTCGAAAAGCGTTTACATCTCATGAAAAACATTGTCGCTTACGATGCGGATCAGCAGCGACTGCGGATATTCCACAATTCCTTCTCCGACTGGTTGGTCGACGTTAAGTTCGCTACGAAAAAATTCATTTGTGACGTTAACGAAGGTCACGTAATGGTCTCAATGTACTATTTGCTGGTAGCCGACACATTGTGCGCAAATAATGTTCGGAAATTTGTATATCATCTTATCAAGTCGGGCGAATATCTCACCAGTCGCAATGTTAATTTGGATATAATACTCATGTTACTCGAATCACGACTGAATTTGAATGATGCATTCTACACGAATCACTTGAACTGCTGTTCGCAATGCGAAAACGATTTCAAGCACGACCCAAACTTTCTACCTAAGACACGCAACATGTTAGAGAAATTCCTTAGTAGCGAATTAACTGACGAGTTTTCGCAATTCTTATGTGATTTCTTCAAGCCGAGCTTACCTACAGATGCGAAGATTCTTAAGCTGTTAATTGAAACCGGAATTAATAATGCTGAAGCACAGGTAAGTCGATAAAATAATCTCTAGAACTCACATATATATTTCACAATTTGATAATCTAACCCAATCTAAAATATTACCCAAACATTTTTTAATTCATTTGGTAGTCAGGAATATTTCAATAATATCCCGAAAGCTTATTTGGTTTTGGGAATATTGCCATCTGACTCTCATTTTCGATTTGAACAATTTCGATATGTTCATGAATTTTTACCGTGTATTCTCTCTTTCTTCCTTTCAGAACTCGTGCGAATCATCGCTCATGTCTCCCGAGCTGTCGGAGAAATCACAAAATATAGACTTTGAGCTGGCTGACCTGTTGATATCAAGCGAGAAGTCATGCATATTGGAAACTCAACGCCCAACCAGCCCATCGGAGAAGAGCGAGCCACACCACGAGAGTCAAGATGAGAATGCTTCTAGCACGCTGCACCAACTCTCCGACTCCAATCGAATTGAATTGCACAAAGGCAAGGCACTCATACACATCTTGGCTAACGATGGCAATCATCAGCTGCTCGAGCGTGCATTGAACGCATGTAAAGGACCCATCGATCTCGAAATTGAGGACTACAATGGACAGACAGCTTTGAATATTGCCGCGCGCAACGGACATTTAGAGGTTGTTAAATTGTTGTTGAGCTTCTCTCAACCCTGCAACGATGGCACTGGTCGAATGAAGCGCGTCGATGTGAATCACGCTGATAGAGATGGCTGGACACCTTTGCGTTCAGCCTCGTGGGGTGGTCATACAGAGGTCGTAAAGCTCCTGATCTCACATCCCGCATGTAAAATTGATCTATCCGATAAGGAGGGCCGTACTGCACTGCGAGCAGCTGCTTGGAGTGGACACGAAGACATTTTAAAAATACTTATCGAATCTGGTGCAGATGTGAATTCTGTGGATAGGCAGGGTCGCACCTCTTTGATCGCCGCGTCTTACATGGGGCATTATGATATTGTTGAAATCCTACTGGAAAATGGTGCTAATGTTAATCATCTGGATTTAGATGGACGTAGCGCACTTTGTGTAGCTGCGCTCTGTGGTTCGTCAGGCTATAGCAAGGTTATATCGACCTTATTGGAACACGGTGCCAACACTGACCAGCTGGACAATGACGGCATGTCGCCACTTCTTGTGAGTTCTTTCGAAGGCAATGCCGAGGTGTGCGAGCTTTTGCTTGAAAATGGTGCGGATCCTGATCTAGCTGATTTCATGGGTCGTACACCACTTTGGGCCGCCTGCACTGCCGGACATGCCAACGTTGTAAAATTACTTCTCTTTTGGGGCTGTGGCATCGACTGTATGGACTCAGAGGGACGCACCGTACTTAGTATTGCCTCAGCACAAGGCAATGTCGAGACCGTAAGACAATTACTAGATCGTGGACTAGACGAAACACATCGCGACAATGCCGGCTGGACCCCGCTACATTATGCAGCATTCGAGGGTTTCCATGAAGTATGTCTTCAGCTGCTAGAGTCGGGCGCTAAGATAGACGAGTGCGACAATGAAGGAAAGACTGCGCTGCATCTCGCCGCACAAGAAGGTCGGACTAAGTGCGTACAAATTTTACTCGAAATACATTCGACATTCGTAGACCAAAAGGCACACGATGGCAAGACAGCATTCCGTCTCGCTTGCTTGGAGGGTCACCTTGAGACATTACAGTATCTGCTAAAATTCTGCTGCGATGTGAACGCCAAGGACGCAGACTCACGCACCACACTTTACATACTAGCATTAGAAAATAAACTGGATATAGTTAAGTACCTGCTGGAAGTGACCAACGTAGATGTGAATATACCGGATAGCGAGGGACGCACAGCTTTGCATGTAGCAGCGTGGCAGGGGCACGCCGAAATGGTTAAGATGCTTATAACAATGGGTGAGAACCTCTGACGAAAGATATAAATGAAAATATTCTATGATCCTCTTCAAACTTTTAAGGTAACGCTGATGTCAACGCAATGGACCTAGAAGCGCGCACACCCTTGCATTCGTGCGCCTGGCAAGGCAATCATGATGTCATGAGTATACTGCTTTACTTTGGCGCAATAGCGGACCACGCATGCAAACAAGGAGCAACGGCTTTGGGCATCTCTGCACAGGAAGGACACGAAAAATGTGTGATTGCTTTACTGAAGTACGGTGCCAATCCGTACAAGTCAGACCATTGCGGACGTACACCAATTAAATTGGCAGCCAAATCAAATCGCACAAACATACTGAAGATTTTCGAAAACTTCACGAAAAGTAAACATACACTCAAATTGCAAATTTTTTCCATTTATAATTATTTCCACATTTGACTTCTGCTTCCGTCAGGTGATTCCAATAATCTAGTCGAGCCAGCCAAATTCCACCCGAGCATGCTGCGCTCCCCCGATCAACCACCAGCGTTACCTGCTCATCAAAGCATAGGGCTGGGTGCTCCACCGTACCCGCCGCACGCCTCCGCTCCCTCAGTCTGCTCGGCGGCGACCACGGCCACAGTAAATAACAGTATGAACAACAATAACAACATGCAAGTGCCATCTAACATACTGAATGCATCGACGTCGACACACAGCTCCAACAATTTCTATCAGAACACAATGCAGTCGGATACGAGCAGTTTACACAAGCGAAAAAGCGTAATTTCTAGTCAATCGACAGGTAGCAGCAACGATGTAAGTGCGACATAGTAGTAACCAGAAACACAATTAATAAATCGTTCACTTTAGCAGGCGCCGCTTACGTTCACACAACAACTGCAACGGCAAACCAAACTCAACTCGCGTAACAATCCCTTCGTGCAAAATGCGCCCATCATCAATTCAAAGCATGGCGCCGCCTCAACATCTTCCAACGCAGTCGGCGCAATGCAACAACAATCGAAAGCGCATCATTCACATCGGCATTCACAGTTGCTGCCCGATCTCAACGAGCATCAATTTGGTACGATCGCATTACATAATACATCAAGGCATTCGAGTTTATGCTGCTCATTCATTAATTTTATTCATTTATGTATATTTTGCTACTTTCAGTTTCTGGTATCGGTGCCAATGAGGCTGATCTATATGATATGGAATGCATGTCACCACTGTATGCGACACCACCGCATTCGCCCAGCAGTGAACTGAGCTCACCCGGTCAGCTACCGTCGCTTAATGCATTCGATGAAATCACCGCCGCGTCGGGCAGTTCTCTGGGCAATCACGGCAAGAACAGTAGTTCTGGTGGCAAATCAGTACTACCAGATAATCATTTCGCCCGAGATACACATATGCGTATAATTCTGGGAAATTTAAAGGAAACCCAGCCCAGCTCATCTAGGTAAGAGCAGCGATAACGGGTTTAAATATTGCGTTTATATTTGTATATAATTTACTTGAATTTGCTGGCAGTGTTAGTTAAGTTTTAAAGACTACTATATATTATATTTGCTAAGAGTTTTTTTCAATTTGGAGGCCGTCATTTAAATGTATTAGTTCGATTTATGAACATTTGTATATACATACATATATTACTGTGTGCTTAATTGATGTCTTCTCCTTTGCAGCAAAAGCAAACGCAGCGGAATCACTACAAATCCAGCAATGCGTCTAATTCGGAGCCGCTTTGATTCTGCCGCTCAACTAATACGGCGCACCAACAACATGCTCTCCTCAAACAGCAATCAGGGATCCTCAAGCATCGGCGTGAAATCGGGCACATTTCAGTGGCGCAAGGAAAGCCAAATGTAAATTGCTGACTGCGATGCTAAAGCATTTTATACGTTAAGTTTGCATGTAAACAGTTAACTGCACTGGCAAGCATAATTAGAGAAGTTTGAATCGATAATTAGTCAAGAATGTATTTCCTTTAATTAAGTATGAGCGATTACGATTTTATTTGTGATAATTTATTGTTTAATTTGGAGTTAAGCTGTAATTTATTTATGTTTATTCTTGCTTCTAAGTAAACAATTTAACGATATAAATTCTATATTATTTTCCAATGCATAAGTTAACACGACTATTTTACATTACATACATTCATACATATAGACATGCACTAGTTTTAGACTAAAAAACCGAAAAATAAGGAATTTAGGTGGAAATCGAGACACGGGCACATTAAATTATTGGACAATTTAAAACGAATGTACTATGTAGTTTACTGTTACATTTTAAACAAACTCACCGCATTTTTGTGGCAAACAAAAATTACATACATACCTACATACATGAGTTGATGAAGCATAATAGACACTAGAATTTTATGCACTGATAAACAGGTAATCTTTAAAATAAAGTTGCACACGAGAAATCATAAAGTTTAAGTGTATTTAAAAACGAAATAAAAGTAAATGTAAAGGAACCAATATCAACGGAATTTCGAAAATTGGATTTTACATATAATTAATTAACTAGAAATAATTAAAATTATTATACACTGAGTTTATCGAAATGTCGAAGAATTTAGAGGCCTGCGAAAACACAACTGAATTTCTCTTAGGAAGCAATATTCGTATTTAATGTATACAAAATATGTAAAACATCAAACATTACAGGGTTGATAAAAACATTATATTGCGCACCTTCACTTTTATGTTGTGGAAAATATCCGAAACCTATTTATTTATTATATTCTATATTTTTGTATACCCATATCCAATAAAATCAAAGCCCAAAATTGCAGAAATCCCGTAATACGGAATGTTAATATAATGCGTGGTTTTTTTATATTTTTCCTGGTTTTTCTTTATAAAATGTATTTTTGTATTTATCATTAGTTAAATAAAAATTATACTTTCACTAAAGAAGGTTCGAAAATAATTCAAGCGCTTGCATGTTCTACCCTGAAGCATAATACATTTTATTTTTGATCTCCTAATAAATAAATTAGCAATATTTAGATATAATCCCGTTTTTTTAATTTTTAACACCTTCAAAGGAATATTATGTAAATTTTGGGGTGGTTGTAAGGGCTTTTTTTGTATAAGAACCACTAATTTGGGATATAATGTGAACTTAAATTTATTATTAGGAATGAAACAGCGACATATAAATTAAAAAATGGAGCGGAATTACATGCATATTCGATTAAAACTACGACCATGAGTTAAACACATCTCTGTTTTGTCGTTTACTATTTCACTGGATTTTAAAATATATTTAATTTCACGATCCTCTTATTATGAGGAGTTTCGTTATTACGAATGTTTTGTATTTTACAATTTAGGAGACTATTGTAAATTATTTGTCTTTTAATATCAAAATGTCAATATTCCTTCACGGTCACGAATCACGGATTAAATGCAAGTACTAACTTCTATTTTCACAATTGGTTAGGTTTTTCAACAGACAAATTCCAGCTCCAAGCCATCATGGCGGATGCTCTTTACATATTGCATCAGAATTTGTATCACACTTCAAATTAGGAAAACCCCAACCAAAGAAATGTACGAATATATAAAACATACAAACATATTTCTATATACATATACATATGTATATTGCAATAATAATTCGAAACTCCAAACAAATTTGTTCTATTATATTCTAATACCCCTTAGTAGTTTTTCCACGTTGCTTTTTGCTTACAGTGAACACCCTTTGGGATAAAATTGTTTGCGAAATAAATTTGCTATTTGCCTTCGTTAATTAACCGTTGTAAATTGTAGATTATAAATCTGACTAGCTTACTGTAAAATTTTAAAACGCTAATAGCGATGTGTTGAAGCGATAGGTAGACGAATGAATCTTCCTCGTGAGATATAGCAAATCTTCTAAAGGAGCAATAAGGCATTTTTTGAGACATTAAAGCTAGTTTGGATCATAGTCTAAATTTCTATTTCTGTCTTTCCCTACATTTGGTAGCATCGCCTTTTCCTCCTGCCAGATTCATCACACTTAATTTTCGTCTTTAATAATTATACAATAGTATTATATTTATATATACATATACATATAGACGCAAATGCATTACTATTTTTCTATAAACACATTTTCCAAAGCAAACTAAAATATTGCAGATAAAAGGCTACATGCGCGGTATACCACATACATACATATATAATACAGTCATAGTCGTACTTATACATAGTCTTTATTTAAACCCCTTTTTCCCGTAAGTTACACAAACTGAAAATTGATTGAAGTTTCCGATGATATTATGAGTCGTCACGATAAATAAACTGTACATAAGAACTTATGTATCTTTGAATCATTACATTGAAGGTGTAAAGCACGCAGCTAACGATCTTTGCATTGAAAAGATTTGAAGTCGTTGGTTTGTGCGGAAATACATTACGTAAATTACTGTTAACATGGAGTATCATATACATATATACAAATATATTTAAAATAACAAATCAGAGGAAGAAAAGAGATAACTGGAGAAATATTAAGTATATAAAATTATTTAGCACTATGCATATGCAGATACATACATACATACATATATGCATATTTCAGCATTATTGCAAAAGTTACAATGCACTGGTTAATGGTGTTTGAATTGAAAAGAAATTTAATTTGATTATCTATTGGCATTTGTAGGGAAGTAATACAGGAAATTTAACAAAAGTTCTTGATGTAAGTTCCATGACTTTGAAATTGTTTAAAACTAAATTTACATTCTGAGAAACGTACGGTACATTTAAAATTTATTTAATAAAAAGTTTAAGAAATAACTATATACAAAACAAGTAGAGTTTGATGATTACTAGAAAAATAAAATAAATTATATATTTGTTTTTGATTTGGTTACATAATAGACTACCTCCTAGTAAGTATGTTGTTAGACAATATCCAATTGATTGATTCATTTCATATTTATAGTTTTAATTATACTACAACAAATTGAGAAACAGTTCATTTATTGCTATCTACAAGTATCTTAGGATTGGCTACTCGAAATACATTTGGCACCATGCCGGCTAATGTGGTAAAAAGTTCCTCTGAAATATCATGTGGCAAAAGCAATTGTAATGTGCTAAAATTAAAAAGAAAACAACAACAGTTCACAATATCGATTTTTGAAAGTATATTAAAGAAATACCTCAGTTCCGCACCACCCCACGACGCCGATTCAATCATGAAGCCTTTGGCGCACTTAAACACCAGCTCAGCCCTCCGCATGCACCACTGTACTGTCATATCCTCAGACATTTCATGACGCATCAGCGCAGGAATTGTTAGCGTCGTAACATCATGCCGGCTAGCTGTCTTTAATATATTACGCAAACCCAATATAACGGGATGGCGAGAATTAATCTCACTAGGGCTATTGATGGGTTCGTCGGAAATCAAATGAAAAATAACATGCGATTGCGAAAGGTTTGAATGCTTGGTAATAAAGAAATCACCAGTTTTTAGCTTTGTGGTGGCCATTTTTGTTGGAGAGCCTCCTGCACTACCAGACCCAACTGTACCTGTATTCAACGGTATATCATTATTTCCAGGGCCTGGACTATTGCTGTTCACACTTGGTGACGTGGAATTATTAACACTTAAATTGCATATTTGTTTTTCGATCTTTTCCAGCTGATTGTCTATCTGCAAAACATATATTACGAACTTAGATAATTTCCAAAGAATTTCTACCTTTTTTACCTGTTCAAAATGAAACTCGGTGGACATGTTGGCATTTTTAATAATACTCCTATTGGCCTGTGCCTGGATGGACGGTGTAAGAACAACTACACCACAAAGGGAACTTGAATACAAGCCCAATGCCATATTTAGGCCATTTAAACTGCACGCAAGTTTTAAACATTAAAATATATTTAATTTAAAAACTCGTACCTTACCTTTCATCAATATGCAGTGGACTGCAGAGATCTGTAACATCGGCACTTAATATGCGTATATTGTGCATGTGCTTAAGTTGAGAGCCTAAATGTATTGTGAAACTCTCTTCCATCGACGGCTGCTGTGATATAAACATAGATGAGCGATTTCCTAATGGGGTAGCCGCCGGAGATGTCTCAAATATTTTTCCCACTTGGCACGTAATCCAATCTCGATATTCATTGCGTTGATGTCCTCGTTTCGCTTGTAACTCAGACTCGTAGCGTTGTCTTATATAATTTTGGGTGCTGTATTGTTGTGCTAAAAGGTTATTTATATCCTGTAAGCATACAAGTAATTTAACAAAGTTTAATATAAAGCAAATATTACACACATCCGATGTAGTGGTTATATCCAATTGTTTTATTTTATTATCCATTTCTTTTTGCTGTGTTGAGTTAAGGGTTTCAACTTCTTCATCCATTAGAGTAATCATATCTGAAATAACTTTTGCATAAGCTCTTTCACGTTTCAAAATCTCTTCCAACGAAGATGAGTGTACTAGCCTTTGGACCAAATTAAAATTCATAGACACCAATATACAGATATTTTAATTTGTAAAGAATTTACCGATGGAAACTTTGAGCGAATATATCCTCGTCGCTTGGTCCAATGCGATCTGCGAATTGTATTATTTCCTCTTTATAATGCCGCTCCGTTTTACGTATCACTGCTTCCAAGTCCAGCTCATTATTCCCTGCATTTTCAAAAAGTCGTTCGGCAAACTTATCCAAATAAATTTGATTCGCATTTATTATGAACTTTCGCAGTGCTGTTTTTACCTCTACAATATAATTTAAATGTACATTCACTCTCACTTTATAAATTATATTATCATATCTTTTTACTTTCGTGTTCATCCAGGTAACGCTGCATTGTATCCATGCCATTTAATAGGCGTGTAACTAACTCGTCCACACATTCATCCCCACGTTCAAAAGGAAGCTCAATATTAATACTTGCTTCACATTCTTTGTTTTCGTGATTATTATATTTATATACAAACTTAACAATATTATCCGCCATTGTGTAAAATATTAGACGAATTAATGTAAATAAACCTTGCCCGTAATTCTGTTTATCAACAAAAACTCCCATAAAATACTTGAGAGGAACGTCAAAAATATATGTTTGGGAAGACAAGCTATAATTTGATTAAGGGTCTTCCATTGAACGTACCATAAGTAAGAACGCACTTACACATGAAGACTTTTGTTGCTAATTAGACAGGGCTTACACACAAAAGGTTTTGTTGCCCATCATCGAAACATTTATGTGCTGAACACATGTTTCATAAGCAAATTTTATCCTTATGTATTCTAAAATCTCAAAATTTAATTCTGCATATTTGTGTACATATATCCACACTAAATACAAAAAGTAGATGTTAAAAATCAAATTTTCGTGTATATTGTAAATATTCTTCTGAAACCGAGCGCAATTGCAACCATTGAAAGAAATTCCCACAGCGGGTTCAACATTACCGGTTTTCAACAGAATGTTTTTCGGCAAATTTCTGTTATTTCGGAGATCTAACCCTGCTTGGATCGGTAAGTGGTAGTCTGGAAGAATACCAATATGAAAAATAATACCAAACTACGTTGCAGCAAATTATTAGGAATAAGAACATAAAACTCAAGCACGAGAGACTCGATCCCTTCGTCTCTTTTCGTGGCGCTTTGCAATCAAAAACGCAGGGCGGGCGATAAAAGTCTTTGTGTGTGAACGCAGTCTAACAAATCCAATATTTTACTAATATCATGTTCAGACACTTAATCCACACGATTTCGGCTGTTGAGTGGTTTATCCTACTAATCCTATAAATTTATCAAGACATACAAAAATGACAGTTCAAAATCACTTCATCGAAGTGTGATCTATATGTCGACTGGTGCGTTGGAATATTTATGGATTGTCCAGTGAGAATTTCATGACATTTCAAAATATTGGAAGTGAAGTTATTGCGTTTTAAGTGTCAGCATGTTTGTGTTATCGGTGCGAAAATGAGCATCGAACAAAGAGCCAACATTCAATTTTGTTTTAAAATTGGTAAAACTTTTACCGAAACGTTTCTATTGATGAAACAAGTTTATGGCGATGATTGCCTGTCCCGTAACGAGTGGTTTCAACGTTTTCAAAGTGATCGTGAGAATATAAATGACGGATCAACGTGGGCCACTCAAAATCCGTGATCACCGGTAATTCCATCGAAACTGTGCGTGAATTCACTAAAAATCAGCCGAAATCATAATTGAAATTCATGGAAATGGATTTAAACATCCCCAAAATATCGATTTATTGCATTTTGACCGAACATTTGGGCTTACGAAAGGTGTGTGAACGGTTTGTTCCGCACAAATTGACTGACGACCAAAAATTGCTCAGAATCCAACATTCGAAGGACATCATTATAGAGGTCAAAAAGGATAAAAACTTCCTTTACAATATTGTGACTGGTGGTGAAACGTGATGTTTCCAATATGATGCCGAAACGAAACGACACCGGACGAGCAGAAACCCAAAAAATCGCTCATGGAGAAGTAAAAAGTTAAGACAACGCTAATTAGTTTTTATGACTCCAAGGGTATTGTCCACAAAGAATTTGTTCCACCCAGCCAAAACGTTAATGCGGTATTCTACCTTGGTGTTTTGAAGCGTTTGGTGAGCCGTATTCGACCTGTTCGGCCCGAATATCGTGAAGATGAAAGTTGGCGTTTGTTGCACGATAATGTGCCATCTCATCGATCGACGCTTGTGACCCATTATTTGACCAAAAATCACATTTTAACCATTAACCACTCCCCGTATTCACCTGATATGGCACCTTGCGATTTCTTCTTTTTCGGAAAAATGGATTTGCCTATGAAAGGAAAACGTTATGCAGACGTAGAGGCTATTCAAAAGGCTTGCACCGGCATACTGGCAGCCATACCGGCCAACGAGCTAAAACACTCGTTCGACATGCTTTTGGACCGTGAAAAAAACTGTATTGAAGCAGAATATTTAAAAAAAAAAATAAATTGATTTTTCCGAAAAAACCATTTGTTTTGTTTTTTTTTAAGTCCTGTTTACTTTGGAACGCACCTTGTAGTCTCATATCTTTATATTCTAATACAAATTATAACCAACAATAGAAGTATTACTAATTATGCCCTGGACAGGGAGTATTAAGTTTATCACGAGAAATGGGCTAACCGCTATTGTGGGTCTTCAAACGAAGCAAGCCGCTAACATAATACTTGTTTTTAAAGATGAACATCCCGTTTTTTGTCGACCAGCATTATTTTTTTGAAGCGCTACCGATGTCCGTCAGTACAAAGGATCTATGGACACCACGGTGTTGAACCAACCATAATAATTTTAATTCATATTTATTATAAAAATTTATTTACGGATTTGTCATCTTCACGTTAAAATAGGTCAAATATGATATTATTATTTTAATTTACAATATAAATTTCTTAAACTGTACCTTTTCCAAAATTTCCGACTGATGTACTGATTACTGTGGGGCATTTGAGGTGACCGGATAACGATTTTAATTTCAAAAGTTCTCCACGTACAGCCTCTTTTTTATTTTAGTAAATGGTTTGACCCCTACACCCCTTGACTACAATACAAGAAATTTTTACTTTGGTTTTAGCTATCCACAATTAGCAAGAAACCGTCAACTTCACAGCCGCAAAATGTTTGTAAACTAGCTCTAGAGATAAGTGACACCAGTTGCAATATATCATGGCACAACAAACTTAAAGTCTTTCTTTTTCTGATTTGTATTAATCACGCTTGATATTGTTGGTTGAAGAGTTACTCCCACGGTAGAGGGATGGTTACTCCTTCAGCCTCTGTCGCAACAGGTTTACGTTTCTAAAGATGCTGAATTTTGCAATGAGTATCGATTTTTAAAAACTAGGTTAAGTTCAGATACACACCCCTATACAGAATGTTGAAGTTCAAAGACGTAACCAAAACAACTACAGAATGTCAACAATCGCCTGCATGCATGAATGACACATTCGCTATGCTCCGATTTAAAATCTTAAATAAAACTGAAAACCATCACGAAATATAGGCTGAGACCAAATAATTGAAACAAGAAATCTTCTTGAATACTTGCAAACTTTATTAAAAAAATAAATGTCAGTACAAGTACATTACAATAAAAAATATATGTATATCATGCGCCAAGTGGCTCCAGTTGTAACCTGCAATATATTTTACAAAACTTACCGCAGATGGTCGGACTAACTTCGCCTCTACTTTCTGTCCCAAAAGTATGCATCCGGTATTCCCGTTTCGAAGCTCTATTCACGTGGCAAAGATGAGAATGCACACACAGCACTTGGCAGCGATCTTGCAACAAAAATTGTTAAAATTACTTTGCGGCAAATCAAAAGTTTCATGTATTTCAAAACACTATTTTTTTTAATATAACTACATTGGTTAACATATCTCGAGATAAGCCTTTTTCCATCTAACTGACAACTCCAAAATCACCTCTTCTACGAAATGGTGAACACACTTTATGAAGAAAACTGAGTCTATGGTCCCAAGACAGTGAGTCCCTAATCAAATAAATTTTTTTCAATTCACTTGTCTGCGTCTCAAAAAGTGCTACACACGATATGCACATCTTTCCTTAAATGTATGTTACTGCACAGTCTTTGTGTAAAGTATATATTTCTCTATATGTATAAGTTTACAATTATTAAAGATTGTATTCTTCAGTAAAAAAATGATTCCAGTGAGAACTTAATCGAAGTTTTTAAGACATAGATTATCAATATCAGGTAATTTTTAATGATAAAAGATAACTAATTTAAGAAATTTGACTCAAATTATCCTGTCAATTATTGATAATTTCTTTGATTGCTACATCTATCCAATCTGGTTAATTTGTAAGATAACTTTCCTTACAGACTTTCTAACATCAAACCTTGTGGGTATGACAAATATTTGACAATAAATACAATACAACTAAACTTATTCTAAAAACTTATTTGAATATTTTACAGAAAATCTAAAACATTAGATATAACACTAGATTAGGTATGAAGTGTGGGAGGATCTGACTACATTTTATGTGCATAATTTCAAGGAGTTGATTCAGCATAGAAAATCAATCCAAGAAACTGTGAAAAAACTAATTTAATATAAAGTTGTATTTCTCCTCTTTTAAATTTTTCATTTTCTATTACATAATCATCCTCTTCATCAAATTATCTGTTTTGTTCGAAATATATGTGGAAGTTTGTCTTAACTTTTTTAATATTTAATACTCGTCTCTCTCTTGCATTTGATCCTTAAAATTTTCATCTTTAAAACTACGTACGATAGGTACTTATTTTGCTGATGTGGTAAAATGCCTACACATGAGTAACTTCTTCGTATCTGTGTATAAGTATTCATATATGTAACTGTTGCTTATATAATCATCATCGTCATTCCTCTCCCTTCCTCTCGACCACCTGTGCTTCAAATTGTTCCTGGGGTATCTCATCACATTCTGCTTTAAATTTTCTGACCTTTATTCTTTTCAACTGAAACTGTTAATTCTGCTGCTTTCGTGGCTGTTTAAGTTTTCTTATATGTAACTTTTCGATTGCTTGCTTTAATCTTTACGAATGTGACCTGGCTCAATTTTACGACCTATAAATGTTTATAAATAAGAAATCATTTATTGACATTCAAAAATAGCTTTGAATCTTTTAGTTCTATAATTAAAATTAGTGAAATTAAAATTTTAATATATATTGTACCACAGATCTGCACTAGAGAATTAATAAAGAAATTAAATTATAAGTCGGGATAACTACACTTATTTATGCTCAAGAATTTTTCATCAAGATCTATCACGATTCAAATGTGATTTATCCTTGAAGATTTCGAAAGTCGAAATACTATTATCTCGCCAAAAATGTATCTCCACTATCTACAAATCATAATAAAAATTAAAACCTAATAATTAATTTTAAACATAAAATGTGTTACAAAGAACGATAAATAGAAATGTTAAAGCTAAAACCAAAACTCACCTTAGTATCTTCTGTTACCTCCACCACCTCCCATAGCATTGGGACCACCAAAGTTGCCCTGATTACCGAAATTACCTCCTTGATTGCCTGGAATGCGATAACGGTAAAAAAGTTTTTATTTAATCGAATGCAATTTATATTTTTTTTTATCTCTTGTGGGATTTAAATTTAGTGTGTTCATTTAGATTTTGTTCCAAATACATTTTCATCAACTTATGATACCCACGGGACATAAATTAACAACGATATTATATTTGCATTGCTCTTACAGCCTCGTAACGCCGTATGAAATTATTGAATTAGTTTATACGGAGCTGGGACTGTGTAAAAACTTTAGTGTGTATGTGAAGATAAATTTATTACATACCCATTTTGTTGCCAAAATTGCCTTGATTGTACGGCTGCGAACGATTATTGCTACCATAGTTGCCGCGTTGGGGACCACCGCCGTAGCTTTGTTGATAACCACCTCCAAAATCGTTCCCCCAGTTACCGTTGTTGGCTGGTCCATTATTTCCAGGGCCACCAAAATTCGAAGGACCGTTATTCCAGTTACCTCCACTATTGCCATTATCCCAAGGACCTACACTATTGTTATTCCAACCACCCCCTCCTCCATTGCTATTGAATCCTCCGCCAAAGCCATTATTTCCACCCCAATTGTCGTTGCCTCGGTTGTTACCACCCCAATTGTTTTGATTGCCCATCATTCCACCCCCCATATTGCCACCACGACCCATATTTCCACCTCGACCTCCACCACCACCTTGTTGTCGATTCATGTCCTGTTTGGGTAATGCTTTCTTTACGTCTAGAGCCTTGCCTTTGATGTTGTGGGTTTTTTGCACTGAAAGATTTCAAAATAATTATATATTAATAACAAAAACGTACATATTTTTAAGAGAAAACATTTAATTTAGTGTTTTTGTACCGAGGCCGCGTGTTACACAGAATTTAAACATTGAAATGCACATTCGCATAACATAGCTTAAGCCGACGCTGTCTATAATCTCACAGTTTTATTTTATCAACCAGTTGAAAGAAAGAAATTCAGACTAGTTTTGAGGAAACTGTGTAAAACTATAAAATGTATGGAATATGTAAAAAAAAAAAAATGCATTTTCTTTTAAGCAAGAATTTATTTTAATAATTGTAACGAGGCTGCGTGTTACACTGAATTTGGTATTAAGTATTCGCATAACATAGCGTTAGCCGACGCTGTAATTTATTTCACAGTTTTATTTTTTTCAGCAACCAAAAACTGAACAAATTATTTTAGCTGCTGTATCAGGGAACTGTGGTTCACATTTATCAAATGTTGCATATACATTTTCATCGATTCTTCATCATTTAAAAAATCAACAAAATATAATATATGTCTAATTTTAATCTTACAGTCGTGAAACGCCGCATAATGTTATTGAAATACATATGCGGAGCTGGGACTGTACCTTATAACACAAAAAAATTGGTGTAGATACACAAATATGTATAATATAATATATGATGAACTATTTACTTACACACAATTTTATCAACTGGGTCATAGTCATCGTATTCAATGAAAGCGAATCCGCGTTTTTTGCCAGTTTCCTTGTCGATGACTATATTCACATCTGTTATCTTTCCGTATTGACCAAAATAATCTCTGAGGCATTGTTCATCATGTTCATCTTTTAGCCCACCAACAAATAATTTTTTTACAGTTGCACCAGCATGTGGATTATCAATATCTTGACGTGGAACTGCGCGTTTTGGTTCTACAACACGGCCATCAATCTTATGGGGGCGTGCATTTTGTGCATCATCAACCATAGTAGATCTCGAATAGGTGATAAACCCAAAACCACGTGATCGTTTCGTTCGAGGATCCTTCATCACCACCACATCCACTATTTTACCCCATTTTTCAAAATGTGATTTAAGTCCATCATCCGTAGTTCTATAGTCTAATCCTCCAATAAATAGTTTTCGTAGGCATTCTGGCTCATTAATTTCCTCCTAAAAACGAAATCGATTTTTCAATAGCATGTATACAGAAAACAAAATGGCCGATAAGATCTTTCACCTTCTCGAACATTTTCTGTGCAAATGAATTCGTGCCTATTTTACTTACATCATTATAATCTCCATTATTTCCATTTTGGTTGCAATTATCTTTTTGGTTACTCATTTTTACCATTTATAACTTTATATTAATATTTATTATAATTTTCACAATTACGCAAGTTTGCAAGTTTAAGGGCACACAACTGAACAACTCAAAGCCAAAAATCCGAATGAATTCGTTCGAATAGATTCGTTTTTTCTACACTATTCTTTCAATATGGCTGCTACGGAAGTGGGTGGAACTGTCAGAGAAAAATGATAATGTAGTGCTACCATATCGGTGTAATTTAAGTTTGAAATTCCAAGTGATTTATAGCAAACTCTCGCAAATATTGAAAGAAGAAATATTTGAATGCATTGAATTGAGGCAATATGAGATTTAAATTTTATGGTATTCAAGGCTGATTTCACTTCTATACGTCGTGCCTTCGCTGAGCGTTTTCTGTCGTATGTTTGCAAATAGAAGTAATACTATGCTTAATCTGTTAAACGATCACGAAATTTCTTTTACACACACACTACTTTTCGAACTTGAACGCTGTCTTTATAGCAATTTTTTCAATCAAGTCGTGTGGCAAGTTGACGATCAAGTTAAAATAGCTTATCTCATAGATTTGTATTCAAATTATATTCATTAGCGAGAATATGAATATTTCCTTATATTCATGAATTGATGTCAAAATAGGTACATTTATCCATAATATAATTAATTTCTTGCAAAATTTTCGATAATTGTAAGTGGTTTTCCTAACGACGGCATCTTGAAACTATTTTTGAACATAAAGTTGTTGCGTTTCGCTTATGTTCACGCACATTGTGTGGTTTCAGCAAAAAACACACTTGGCAACCCGAAAAAATTTTGAATACATACAAGAGATCTCATGTACCGCCACCATTTTATTTCGCTTTGAAGTAGCCCTCGCCATTCCATTATTTCATATATGTGAAGTGAACAAACAGCAGATTTTCTTGTGAATAAACCTGGTTAATTTAATTAAGATAGTTAAATCTTAACAAATTAAAAATGATTAAGACAGAAAATATTTATCAAGCGGCCCATAAACCTGAGGTAGGTAGAAATATTAAGAAAATGAAAATAAGTAACAATAAGTGTTCTCTTGAAAATATTAATACCCGGTGATTATATCGTGATTTTAATAAAATAATGGCTTTTATTTGTTAATAACTTATGTAGGAGCACCAAAATGGTGGAGAGGTAGAAGTTGATCACCTTCGCAAAATGTTTATTGGAGGTTTGTCAGCAGTAACAACTGAAGAGTCTCTCCGGAGTTTTTATAAGCAATGGGGCGACGTAGTTGATGCTATAGTTATGCGTGATCCAGCAACAAAGCGTTCCCGCGGATTTGGATTTATTACTTATTCTGACACGTTTATGGTAGATCGAGCGCAAGCGGCCCGTCCACACGTAATTGACGGCAAGTAAGTATCCGCCACATTTCTCATTTCAGAAGTGTACCTGCGAATTCTTAGACAATGAGTCACTTATTTTCTCTAATCATTTCTCTTACTTTTTATTTAAGGCAAGTAGATTCGAAGCGTGCATTACCTAAACCTGAATTAGGTAAACCAGAAGCTAGTACAACGGTGAAAAAAATATTTGTAGGAGGTTTAAAAGAAAATCATGATGAACAGGCTTTAACGGAACATTTCTCACAATTTGGTAATGTGGTTGGAGTTAAAATTTTAACAGACAAAACTACCGGACGCAAACGTGGTTTTGCATTTGTGGAGTTTGATGACTACGATGCCGTAGACAAAGCAGTTTGTAAGTGTCATAAATGTCTATGTCTAATAGTAGGACTTTGCCTAATATCGCTGTATTTTTTCTTTAAACACAGTACATAAAAATCATACAATTAAGTATGTGTTGGTTGATGTTAAAAAATCTGTTTACAAACAAGAGTTAGCCAAGAAACGAGCCACTCAAGCACAGCAAGCAGGTGTGCCCCCAGGTGCAGCACCTGCAAACGGGTATCAACAACCAGCAGCTCCATATGCCCAACAGCCTGCCTATGGCTATCCACCACAAATGGGTCCACCGGCATACAATGGATGGGGCGGTTATCCCCAAGCTGCACCTCCCGCTGCTTATCAACAACCTCCACCAGCAGCTCCCGTTGCTGGATACGGTGCTTATACAGCGCCGCCGCAAAACGGTGCAGCTCCGGGTTGGGGTGCGCCCGCCGCATATCCAGCTCCTACCGCTTGGCCTCAAAATGGGTATGCAGCAGCTCCCCCTGCCGCGGCCCCAGTACCACCACCTACAGCTGCACCTGCTGCCGCACCAGCCGTTAATAGTTGGAATGGAGCCGCCGCCGCACCTACTGTAGCTGCTCCACAAAATTTTGGCGATTACCAACAGTCATATAACGGTGGCCCGCAAAAGGCCGGCAGCTTACAAGGAAACCGAATGAACCCTTATAGTGTGTCATCGGCGCCTAGTTATGGTAAGCAATAAAAACTATTAATTTATTTTGTCTATTAAATTTATTTAACCATTTTCCTCTTTGAATACACTGAAATAAGTTTATTTTCGTGTTCATATTATCGCTTTATTTAAATTTTTATGAAGTATTTTAAGATTGTTTGGTTAAATGTTATATATACATATTTATCTTGTTAGTATTACAAAAAATCAGTGCGAAATAACTGAAACTGTGGAAATAATGCATTCACCATTCCACAAATCCGGAAATTTACAGATGAATTAGCTGTTAAGATATGAGTTTATCCTAAAGTAATAACGCATATATTAAATAATTGTATAAATGCAATATTCACAATTTTAAAGATTTTCATCACATGTACTGAATCATTTTAATTATAAAGACATCAAGCCTACCAATTTCTGTACAAATACTAATAGAAACTAGAACCTTTTAAAATTAATCAAAAATTGGTTGCTATTGTTTTTTTCGAAATTAACTTATTTTTTCTTCAAAAATTTATATTAAAAATTAATATTCGCAGGTTCAACCGCTTCAACCGGTTACCTGAATATGTCCAATACGACGGTTAAAAGCTCGTCAGTGAACACTGGTTACAAAACGCAATCTTATGTTGCTCAGACCAAGCGTTCTTATTAGATTATACGCTTTCAAGAGAATATATCTGCAACAAATGAAGTCAATACAGTAAAAAGTGTATTTTAAAAATTCCATGGTCATACTATTATGTAAGCTTGCTACAGCAGGTATGTTATGTAGTTAACACAGCATTCACTGCTTCGCTTCTATGTTATAGGGCTAGGAAGCTAGTTTGTTCCTAAATGCCGTAATATATTCCCGTTTAAGTCTTGTATTCAATATAAGTCATTTGAAAAAAATTACGACTTTATGTACAATATCTGCTTCATTCACGTATTCGATAAGTTTGTTCGTTGCGTTGTTAAATTTTCGATATTTTGGTCAAATAAATTATTTCGACCAACTTATATACATTTTTCAAACTGTATTTAATACAACAAGAAATTATTTAAAAGCAGAGAAAATTATTGAATGGCATCTTGAATTTTGGAAAATGCAATAGTCTAAAATATGAGACATGGAACTTAGAAGTGTGAACTGTTGTTTCAATATCTCGAAATTTCCGTGGTATAAAGAATTGGTGCAGTTTTTTTGTGTACCATATTTGTTTAGTATGTTTAATGTTTGCATAATATACAGAGTCCCTGTTAATAATATGGCTTATTATAACTTTGTCTTTATTTTGTATGTTTCGTAGTCCTTAACCCTCGAAAACAATAACATTTACATATTTATCTATTTATGCATTTAAAAATCAATATTTACCACTATATATTATACAAAATATCTTTCTTTATTTCCCATATAGGCATTTAAGATGTATGCTTATACATAACATTAATGTACTACTACATAGATAACCAGAATTATTTTAAGAGAAACAATTTAAAAAACAAAACAACCCAATCCAACCCCAAGAAAGAAAGATTTACATAAAATGCACTACGTACATTACATAGAGCAAAACAAAAGAACAAAACGCACTTCATTAAGGATGATTTCCGATATTTATAGTAATTAATATATGAACATATGTATTTTAAAGCAAATAACTTAAATAATACATTCGCTGCTATGTACACATTATTATATAGCGTACAAAAATGATATAGTAGATCGCTTATCTAGATGATACTTAATATCGGATAAATATTTCCATAAAAGTCAGCGTGCTAACGTTTTGGTAATAAAAAAAAATAACAACAAATACTGAGGCAATGCAGTTCAAAAGCGACGAAAAAAATATTTGAACGTATTCAGCACAACTTGGATCAAAATTGCAGACAGCAATTAGAAACTCACCAGCATTGAAACAAATATAGACATTGATTCATAGATTAAGAAACTTATTTAATATTTCAGCACAGCTGTAAAAGCGCTTTAGAACTAGCATGAAATAGAAAACAATTATAACGAGAGGAATAATTGCTGTTATACTTTGCGTTGCAAATGAATTTTGTAGGGTTTTGTTTTATTTAATATTGCTTTGTATTTCTTTTTTTTTACATTGAACTAATACAAGAGAACTGAACTGTTTGTTTAACATCCATGACAAAGAAGTTTTAGTTTATAAAGAGTTAACAGCCTTTACTTTTGGCACTTTAGAATTCCTAAGTGTATGTTTTTTTTCCTTTTTTATTAACACTTGCAATATTTTAAATTATAAAGAAGAACAAGTTCTCTTATAGTGACTGCAAAATTAAACAAAAAAAATCAAACAAATAATAAAAGGAACACTTTTATACTTTAATAATACTTATGTGTGTTACAATTTCTATTGTATTTAATAGTACTATGTATAATTAAATTTATAATGATTACAATTAAAAGCTGAATTACAAATAAAGTATACTATAATCACATTTCTATGGTATATAAGTTTTATTGCATTTTTTACTTAACTTATTTGCTCTTTAAGTGCAGGTATGGATATCTAACAAATTTTTGTACGATTAGTAGATATCTAAATTCGTATTTCATATTGGTATATCAACCTCCTTATCAGTATTTATAGAAGAGTATTTCGCAACGAATTATTTATGAAACATTATTACTTTTCAATTAACAAACAAACGCGAAATTCGGGAGATAATAAAAATTTTAACGAACCTTGCGTAGTCCCATATTTCAATAGATTTTTTAAATAAGTTTAACAATCCAAGTGTTTAAAACAATAAATAAAAACTTTTGGGTCTATTGAGCACTTTTCGTTTAATATGTAAAATATTCGTGTAGGAAATTGTTTTCATAATGTATTTATGTATACATATTTGTACTCTTAGTACCGTTTACGCTACCTTTCTCCCGAATAATTTCTTACTTGTATAGACGCTCAATTCTCTAACACTGGTATTTGTTTTCCTTAAAATTTGTGTATCTCCATTTGCAACTGAAATATGCGACAGGATTTATATTATATGCATATCATACTTAATTATAGTTGTAACCAAACTTTTGTATTTTCAGGTATTAGAAATATTCAACTTATCGTGTATATTACAGAAACAGTATTTTCTACAATATTTTTATTCGCACTGCTACCAATATGCCGCTATAAAATATTCGAACTACCAAATCTATGTATGTGTTGTGTATATATGCTTTGTATCTTGCTCCTATGTACTACATATATTCATTATAAGATATCGCATATACACCTATGTACATATACATATATGCCTAAGTATGTAGGATCTTGATCTCTACTAAGTAAGTAAAATAAAGCGTAAGTAAGAGTAAATATTTCCTAATTGTTATAATTTTTTTAAAGGACATCCTAAAGACCAAATATTCAATATTCTAAGGGCAGAGCAAATGCATTTACAAAAAATTAAGCTTTTTGTTATTCATTGAAATTTTTGTTTCAAAAATTTCTTTCGCTGTTCTATTTGGATGTTTTAAAAACATTTCGGAAATGCAGAAAATATTTTATTTAAACTACCAGCTATGTAACACAACCAATTATAGAGATATTGCGTTTTCTACAGAAATACTTCTTTTTGAATGCCAAGCTCTTTCAAAACGTTTGCACAACCGTACTAATATTCATAAAAGTAAATATTTTTTATAAATTCAACTAAAGCAAGCTAACTCAACCAAATTTTTGTTACTTTGCTTCCAGTGTTATTATAAAAAAACCTTTATTTGTGATTATTTCATAAACCAAACAGGAAGTTA
Source organism: Bactrocera tryoni (assembly GCF_016617805.1). Lineage (NCBI taxonomy): Eukaryota > Metazoa > Arthropoda > Insecta > Diptera > Tephritidae > Bactrocera > Bactrocera tryoni. The sequence goes on from NC_052499.1 coordinate 87,267,082, forward strand.
GTATATTTTTTCATAAGTATGTGTGTACCAATTTAGAAAAATATGACAACATTTTTAAAAAGGTCGCATTATTTGTATTGATATTCAAAAACTCACCAACATAAATACATTAACGTATATAAAATATAAATATTGTTTTATTTTATTGTTGTCTTTGTAAAAACTTAAGCTAAACTATTTAAATTTTACCCTGAATATATTCATTCAACATGATAAATTAGTAACAAAAGCATACATATATATACATATGTATATTTGAATATTATATGTATATATGTTATAGATACAGATTCGGAAATTTAATTTTGTTGCTTACTTTTACACCTAAAAGTTTATACATGAATAAAGATTTTTTTATATTTTAATGTTTCTTTTTAAGCTCGAACTGGTGAGGGACAATGGTAAAGCACAGTACCAGGGGACCGCGGGACAGTAAATGCGAGTAGCCACTTTTGAAAAAATTTAATTTCAAATTGTGAAGTTGAACACAGCAACATTCGCAACATTTTTAATGTGACGAAGACGGCAGCGACCAAAGTGAACGAGGTAAGTAAGAATAATTTTTTACAGACTTACCGCTCCATCGATCCAGTAAAATGAATAACATATCATATGTTTATGAAAAAAATTTTGACAAATATAAAATAAAATTGAAAATTAGTAAAAAAATAAAAATACTGTTTTATTGTGAGTTTATATTTATTTTTCTATAACATCAAACATCCAGAGCACACTGGCCTCCCTCTAATCAAGCACCAATAAGACTTTCTAAAAATAAATTAGCACATATTACTGATATGAGGATACCCTCTTCCTAATAGCTTTATATATTTTACCTTTTCCATATACTAAATGTAAGTATTATCCCCCCTCCTCTTAATTTTATCCCGCACTTTCGATAAAATTAATACTCATTACCATAGATATGTATATTGAAACATTATTTTAGCCACATAGGGATTGACGATTTCCATTCTTTCGGTTATTCCATACGGGATGATATGGTAAGTATATGAAATATATTACTAGCGTTCCGAAGCTGTATGTTTTATAATGCATCTTTGTCGACAACTCAACTAGCCAACATTCCTCGAAATTACTTCAGGAATATTTTCTACCGTTACAACAGCAAGAACAACAAGATTTCACAATTTGCGAGCGTCTTTAATGTTCCCACTACTACTTTATGAAACTATTGAAGCCTCGAAATGAGGTTCTAACCAACATAGAAAAATTGTTTGTTTTCATAAAATTGTATTTTATCTGTAAATATAGTTTTTCGAGTGCGATGAACCGGTATTAGCGGTCCAAAAAATTTGCAGCACCATTTTAAGAATTGACCTTAAGCCTCAGGTTCTACAACTACCTCTTTATTGGTTCTAAACTTCTTTTCAGCGAACATTCTCTTGAGGTGTGAGAAGAGGAAATACTCAAAGGGGACCAGACCTAGAGAATACGATCATTGCGGAGTAATTTGAAGCCTGAATCAAGAAATGTTTACGTCGTACTCATTGAGTTGTGCGTTTTCTTGAAGAAACAGCATTTCCTTCTTGTTCAAATGGGACCGTTTTTGCACGATTTTGTCCTTCAAATGCTCAAATAACACAAAGTAGTAGTTGCTGTTGTTGGTTTTTCCCTTTTGAAGATAGTGGATGAATATTATACCACGTGCATCCTAAAATACTGACCTTGCCAGTCGGCTTTTGCGTCTGACTATAGATTAGACTCCGGTATGAGGAGGTGGAGCCATGTTTCATGCATTGCCACATATTGACGCGAAAATTCGGTTTTATTACGAGTAAAGACGATTGTTGGAGTGTGAGCTTGGGCTGCACCCACTTTGCCCAGAGCTTTTATATACCCAAATAATCATTCATAATATCTAATTGATATCTTCATAGTATCAGCTCCCTCGAATAAATTCATTTTATCGGCCTCCATAATTATTTTGGGGAATTTTTTGATGTTTTCGTTAGTATCAGCTTTTATAGGGCGTCCACTGCGTACACTTCCTCGGTGCTCATCATTTCATTTCATCCGCGTTCAAACTTAGCAAAACAGCTTTCAACGCTTGATTTCCTAGGACTAGAGCTCAATAATGTTGATCAATTCAAGCCTTGGTTTCAACAGTACTTTTATCCGTTTTTTGTAAACTAACATAAGTAAGTTGCTTTACCCAAAATGCTATATCGCATAAAATAATAGATCGACAGGTGTCAAATATGTACACCTATATTTCAAAGGTACGGACTGACTAAAAATCATATGGATTTAATATTAGTGGTACCATCTATGCATCAGCATACGAACTTTTCAGCACACCTGTTAAATTTCATATCAAATGCATTCCCACTCATTAGCAATAAGAACACGGCACAACAACTGAGATTCAAACATATATTTTATTAATATTAATCAGACGCACCTTAAAAGTTACCATGTTTACTTTTTTACTTTTCTGTGTTTATATTTTTTAAATAGTAAACCTTTCTAAATTTATTTTATAATTTTTCAATGCATTAAGCACTAAATTCAGGATTAGTTTTATCTTATATTAAAGAAAAACGTTACCATTTACAAGAAATACAAATTTACTTTAGTTCGCTTATAACTGAAACGTTATAAAACATTTCCAGACTATTTTTTACTTTACTACTTTTAAGTTTCGTTTTCTTCGATTTAAATTCTTTTTGTAATAAGTTTCACGAGAGTTTTCGTTTTGTGCGACTCAATTTTGGAGCATTTCCTTATTATTGTTAGTTTGCAAGAGTTAAAATGGCATGCATATAAAAATTTCAAGTATGGGAATTTATAAATTTGGAAAACTGTACTTTTAAATGAGAAAAGCGAGTAATAAAACAACGTATCATATTTAAATAGTTTTATTTTATAACGATTCTCAGGGTATATGTATTTTTTAGTTTTGTTATAAATTATGTTTCACTCCATTGATTTATGTATTTATAAATAATAAGTTTTATAAAACGTTTGCGACCTGAAAATATATGTTTTTCTTTTTTAAATGCTGTGATCCACTATTTGCATGTTCTTTATGAAATAGAATTCAAAAGCTAAAATGTTTGAATGAAGATGCATAAGCGCTGCAGCTGTTTAAAAATTATCTCACAATTATATGAAATCAAGGATGAATACAATCTAAAAGTTCTGCTAGTTTACACCTAACGAAGTACGTTTTGAAAATATCCAATTTAAATACTGAAATATATATAGAAGAGATTTTGCAAAATTAAAAAAAAAGTATACTTGTTATTTTAAGTTTTAATAACCAAATATTTCTCGTTCCGTATAAAGCAATAGAAACCGGACAGTGTCCCTTCGTTTATTAAATGTATTAAAATGTAGAAAGTCCTAAACCGACAATTTTTGTAAAAATTCACGAGGAAATTAAATGCTTTATGCATTTCACTAAATAATCCATGATTTTAAGAAACTAGTTTAAAAACATATGCGATTGTTGGTGCATTTATTATTGTATTCGTTTGCAGCAACCTTTATAAATTAGCTTTCGAATCGTAGCCAATCCTGAATTGTTTTGAATTTTTAAATGATAATTTGCAGAGCTTATGTAGAAGCACATTTTGGAAATCTCTTTCACGTAAATCATTTGATTACATAGCTTTTTACAGAACTTTTTTTTTAATTTTTAGCATTTTTCGATTTTTTCGGTTTTTATTTTTATAAACGTACGAATATTATTACTTATTTAAGTTTACTTTTTATTTGTTTAAACGTGTTTATTCGGATTTACAAGTCTTTCTTTTGCTTTTTATTGCATCTTTTATTTTAGTATTTTAATTAGCTTATGGGTTGTATTAAGTTTATAAATTTTTATTTTAGATTACTTGTAAGCTACGATTTTTTATCCTTACAATTGGGGAAGTGTTTTTGTTTTAGAATAAAAGTATCAAAATTAAAATACGTACATGATAATGAAGTTTCTTTTATTTGTAGATTGGGTTCAAGAGAAGAATGTTTTTCTTTTATTTCCTTTGTTAGTATAAATTAAAATATTAAATAAAAATTTACTTCAATATATAAAACAATAAACTAAATTTTGTGATATACATATGTATTACAAAGGAAAATGATTTACCGTTATGAAAGGGAGTGATGAATAAAAAATTTGAGAGAAGAAGTGATTGTAAAAAGCGCCAAATTTAACGAACAACAAAAATTGTAATCGATATATTAGACGATCATGATTGCATGAGGGGTTTGTTTCTTTTTCTCGCAAATTACAGATTTGGACTTGATTTGGTATCCTGTTATGATTTTCAATTACTTCGCAAGCAAATTTAAATATTTCTACTAAAACAAAAATTAGTTTTAGAATAATATAATCTTATAAAGATTACTGCGGTTGCTGTTGTTTCTGTACTGGTGGTGTTGATGGCGTTGGCGTTGTTGCAACAGCAGCAGTTACTGTATTGTAGCGAGATGTCTGCTGCTGTGGATGATAGAAAAATATTAATGGTTAGCGCCGTGTGCCATAGCTGTTGCCGCCACTGGCTCCTGAGGACTGTGCACTGTTTTGATTGCCTCCGCGTACTTGTGGACCATTGCCATTCGTTGGACCGCTGCGATTCTCGTTGCGATTGAAACCGCCACTGAGGCGTGGGCCACCGCCACTAGATTGCCCTCGGGACATGCTGTTGCTGTTGGCACTACTGCCGCCAGCATTTCTCATCATGCCGCCGCTGGTTCCGCCGCCGGCAGAATTGGATAGTGAACGAGATTGAGGCCCTCCGCTCATGTTACGTTGCGAATTATTCATGTTTCCGCCCATGCTGTTGCCTCCCATTGACTGTCGTGGCGGCATATCGTTATTTGGGCGCATTGGACGCGGCTTTTTTTCCTCAACATTTAATTTCTGGCCGTCAGGAGAATTTTCTGGGAAGTAAAGCGGCTGTGAGGAAAAAATATTAAATTCTGTCACTAATAATATTAATTATCAACTCTTCTAGTAATAAAACTTACACAATTTGCTAAACAGTTCTGAACTGACTCGGGATCTTCATAAGTAATAAAGCCAAAATTCTGAGGATTCCTTACGCCCGGTGGTAGTTTACCATTAGCTTTTGACATAACTCGCAATTCCAGAACCTGTCCGAAACGTCCAAACAAAGCCTTCAACTCCTCTTCTGAGGCATGATGCGGTATATTTCCAAGAAATAGTTGTTGGTTGTCAGATTGTTGGGCATTGCTGGTGCGGCGTGGTTCGTATTCTAAATGAAAATATATATTTTTTATGAAGTGGAAAATTCATAAAGAATATACTTTCTTCCTACGCCGTGACGTCTAGCTTACCTTTATTGATTCGGGATGTATTATTGCGTTGGGGCAACGGTCCTCCTTGTGTAACTGAATTCATAGTGTTGCTGTCAAGACGTAATGAGGAAGATTCACTATTGCGGTTATTGTAGACCGAAAGTGATGAGGTTGAATTGGAATTGGACTGTGAGTAGGTTGTGCTGGAGATGGTGGTCGCAGAATGGTAAGCATTATTTGATGTTTGTTGTTGTTGCTGCTGCTGTAATTGCTGTTGTTGTTGCATAGCGGCAGTGACGAAACCGCTAGGCGATGAGGAAGTCGACTTAAACAGATTTGCATACGTCTTGATCTCATTTTGTTGCTGTTGTTGTTGTTTAGCAGCTTCATATTTTTCCTGCTGTTGTTGCTCATTAATCGTTTTAAAATCGTCAACAACTGGTACGTTATCAGTTGCAGCCAATAGACCGGCTGAGCCCGAGCGAGGTACTGTTTCAGTATTGCTGGTCAAACTGGAACTAATGACGCCATCATCCAAATCCAAAACCGATGACTGTTGAGCGCTCTGCGTTTGTTGGATCAATGGTTGTTGCAAAGGTTGTGGTTGTTGTAAAACTTGGGACTGAACTAGTGGAGATTGTTGGAAGCCTGGAATATTTGCAGTTGCCGGTACTGCAACGGGAACAGCAGTTACTGCAGCAGTTGAACCAGTTTGGCCAGCAAGTACTGGGGTAGCTGCAGCCATATTTGTAGACTGCTGAACCACAGGTGAAGCAGACGGTCCAACAATCTGTTGTTGCCCTTGCCCTGGCTGTTGCTGCTGATTTCCAGAAGATAAGAGATCATCATGCCCAACTACACCATTTAGCTGAACCTGCTGCGATACAACGGCTGTTGGAGCGGCTGCTGGAAATGATACAGCACCAGTTGCCTGTGGTGCAGTACCAGTCAATAAGGGAACTGGACGACCGCCAGAGGCTGGCACCGAATAGTAAATGGCTTGTTGTTGTGGTGCACCAACGGCTGGCTGTGCGCCGGTTTGTTGCTGTGGTAATACACTTGTACCGGCTGTTGAATTCACCACCTGTGTGGATAGTTGAGCCAGTTGTTGAGGCTGTTGTTGTTCAGCAGTAGCAGTTCCACTACCAGTGACTAAGTTTGAACCGACTTGTTCATTTCCTGGAGCACCAGCAGAAGTAGCAGCTGATTGTTCATGTTCTTCGTCATGTTCCGTACGGGTTTCGACATCGTTCTCTTCATCCGAAAACACGTCTTGATAACGAAAAATATCATTATGAACATAATATTTTTTCGGAGACTGCGATGCTAACACAAAAGTTTGCGTAAAACGACGCATTGGCTGACCATCATTGGACAATTCGCCGGTAACCTGAACGACAACGCCATTACCTAGTGTGGCTTGAGCATCCACTTGACTTATCTTGGCATGACAATCATTAAAATTTAGCTGCTGAATGCGGTTGTAGATGTTTCGCTGACCCACCACCAAAGTTGATTCGCCGTGTATAAACGATGAGTTGTTATTATAGAAACGATGCAAATGACTTGGGGCACGATTAAGTAAGGTATAGTATTGGCGCACAAATTCGCGGCCAACAGATTGTGGAGATGGCTGTTGTGATTGAGTTGCATCCATTACCATTGCGTTTTTCTCTTAAACTTTCGCTCTTTTGCGGATTTTTGGATTTACTTAAATTTATTCACAAGGAAAAGTCCAGCAGTATGCGGGTGGCGAGCCGTTCAACAGGCAATATAAGGGTTAGAACCAAAAATTTCAAGCTTCGTTTTGGTGAATAATTTTTAGAATCTTTATTGACGGTAAATATCCTTCGGTTGTATCGCCAGTTTGTTAAAATAACCGAGTGCGATAATATATTCGAGCAATTTATACTAAAATAAAGAACAAATATTACTTTTTGCGTTCAATAATTTTACGAAAAATTTCAAAACAGAGACAGTTCATATTGCATTTTTTTCAGTAGTTGCTTAACACAAATGTAAAGAATTGAGTTAAAAAATTTAAATTTCATTGAAAAATATTTAAGATTTCAGTTGTCACATACAGCATAATCTCTTGATAACATTAGAGCAATTTTACACCATCTTCAGACTTAAAGACATTAGATTACAAAACGAAAAAATATTCATAAAAAAGACAGGATTTCTGACAGTTGTTGTTCCGTACAACGGACAAATTTAAATTTTAATAGAAACCGTAATCAAGAAGAGCTTTAGTAGGAGAAGAGACCTCTTATCCAAAAAAAAGCAATAAAATACTGTAAACAATGTTTTTGATTACACTTTTCAACGGTCACAATATGACCGCTAAACATAGCATGTGTATTCCATGTTATTTATGCACAAATAGCGTTTTGAATTAAGTTACTATGTGTCAAGCATTCACTGATACGAAACTTATACTGCTATTTTGTCTAAATTCCTTTATCTCGTCCAAAATTTAAAAGCACTAAAAGTAACAATAAGGCGGTTTTTATTGAACAAAATTTATCATGTAGCGATATCATTACAGCGATTGCTGTCCTTTTCCTGGAGAAAACAATCCTTGAACAATTTGCGGAATGTGACCGATTTGATTTCGTAGCCCGTATAAAATTCAGGATCTGTCTGTCGTGGGAACGTTACAATATCTTCGCATTGTATATACATCTTCTTGACAAACGGGTCTTCGTAAGCGAAAATGAGTTTAATTTATGCCGCTAACACAAATATAAATCTATTTAATTATGTCAGCTTTTTTCGATCCTTTTTATATAGACTTTGAACAATCGAAGCGGTACAAAGAGAAATTAGCAAATCTGATGTATAGCGGTACACGAATTGTGAAATAAAAACCAAAAATTATTTATTACTCAGTGTGGTTATAAACCTACCCTGAACAGGGTTTATTGTGTTTGCCACGGCGTTTTCAACACCCAAAAGAATACATCGAATACCCAATAAAAATATACACACGCCTGAATGATTAGCGTAACGCGATGAGTTGATTTATCTACTTAGTATATACACGAACTAGTCTATCAGTTTTTAAGATATCGCTCTAAAATTCGCAATATAACATAAAGCTGACATAGAAACTGAGCGATCAAAATAAAGTTCTTGAATTAAGAACTTGTTTTCCTTAAAAATGTATCTTCACATTGCCCAAGGCTATAACATCTGAAAAAATGTTCAAACCAACCGATCTAAATCAAGTTGTATGGGAATTTTTTTTTTTCTGAAAATTATTCAAATTTAGGGAAACCGAAGTATTTCTTAGCTACAGTATTTACCTATCACAAAATAATGATTATGAAGACGCATATATTCAAGTAAAAAAATTATTTTAAAGTATATATATTTCATACATATTTGCAAATAGAATTAGACTTGTGTTTGAAAATATTCGTTTTTCAACTTTTTAAACATTAGACACATGGTATGGTCTGATGTTAAAGGTATAGGTCTATTGCTTGAATAAAATGATGAAAAATTGTAAGTACAACAAATAAATAAAAAAAACTTCCGAAAAGTGGGGTATCGAAAGCTAAAAACTTTAAGCTCTTTGAGGTTATTGTAGAAAAGGACTTGTAAAGTATATAAATGTCAGACACGCCGCAACACAACGCATTAGCAAACAGAAAAAGTTAAAGCACTCAGCATACTGTGGCTTTAAAATAATTATAAATCCCAGTCTAAATATTATATTATATATTCCATAAAATTATAATAATTGTCGATTTTACTTACGCTCTTTTTTGATGCGAGAAGCGTGTGGTTTATGAAAAGGTTTTGTAATGCACAGAGTATTGCTTTAGCTTAATGGTATTTAATTATACAGCATGTGTTTATTCTATTTTAGAGTTGGTATTTATGCGATTTTCATTGAAACTAAAGTACTCTTCCTGTTATATCAACAGAAATGGATTGAAAATCTGCAAAATCTTTTGTTGTCCAAATTATTACAATCAACGTTTTCTTGGCGTTTCTCCGGTTCCCTCGTTTCTTCTTCAACGTCTTCTTCTTCTTCACTGTCGTCGTCGTCTTTTGGATACAATGCAGTCGTTTCGGCTTCCAAATTCTATGCCTTTCCCTTGCGAGAATATATTTTAATTATTTGGCAAAATCGCTTTCCAATATACTTTCTCACAATCCCCTTATTGATTGATCACAGTTGCAATTTATTTAATTGTATAGTACTAATAATAAATTTTATTTTAATTTAATAATGCAGCTCGAAATTGAACAAGTATTAAGTTGAATTGAAATGAGACATAAAATTGTACTCACTCTGTGCACTATTATTTTGCTTCATGGCGTGAAATGCGCTTTTCTTTTTACGCATATACTTGTCTTGCTTACTCTTAAGAAATACCGAATTACAAAATATTTAGCGTGACACGTACCTATATCTTATCCACATTCAAAAGCGTCATGATGTGCTGCCACCTAAAAATAGTGTAAAATAAAATAAACGTTTAATTCGTTGAATAAATTTTGCAATTAAAAATGTATGTACATATATAAGAGTCAAATAATGTTAAGCGAATATGTTTGTTAACATAATCCACAAAGCTTTGTCTTTTTTTTAGCAGTATATAACTGGGGGTCAATCCTTGTCATATCCACTGATAATGAATATGTCATTAATAATGCTATTTTTTTATAATGTGCCATATATGACCATAACCTCTATAAGAAAAATTAAAATTACGAAATCAATGCGCTAGATTGTGAATCCCTTATAACAGAACACAACAAACATTAAGAACAGTCAACGTATTGCGCACTAGCGAGTCTATGAAATGTGCGCAATTAAATGCTATGGCAAGCTAAAGCTTTCACATAAGCGTAGGCAAGTTATGTAGATTGAGTCTTAACTTTTCACGTTGCACATCACTGAATGCAATCGTTTCTTTCGTGGAGCAAATGTTGATATAATTTGAGTATTAAATAGAGAAAGGAAAAAGGACAACTATATTTTGGTATTCAGCACGTGATTTAGCTATTCAGCGAAGCCGAAGTCGCATACGAATAACAATTTTTCGAGTTTGTCTCTTCCGGCCATTACAGCAGTCAGTACGGCTCGCCACGAGTCTAGAAATTTGTGTTGAATCATTAAAATAAAGTTGAACAACCTGAATTGCAATATTTTAAAGTTTATATTGAAAGTATATTAGTGTACCCCTGCCAAATAGTTATTTAAAAATAAGAAATGGCTGATTCCAAGAATAACGATGTTGAGATGAACGGTGAGGATTTCTCCAAAGACGTCACTACAAGCGAAAATGAGAACGGTACCGGCACCAATGGTACAAATGGAAACGCTGATGGCCAGTCAAACGCACGGGATGACGACAGGTAAATTTGTGTAGAAATTATATTTATTTATTAATTTCTATATCAAAATATCTATTTAAATAGTATTAAATGAGTGGTTGATTTTTAGTATCAGAAAGTGAGTTTTTCAAAGTGTTACGTAAAAATTTTGTTCTACTATGGGATATAAAGAAAGTTGACTGGTCAAAGGGTAGGCGAACTGAGGGGAATCTATATTTTCTGTATGTCGTACCAGAATCGTCTACCTCTTTGTTCAGTCTGTTCGAGGGTGTGTGTGAATATATTTGTTGCCTGTTTTTTGCGCGTGTGTGTGACTGTACTTCGTTATGGCTTCAGCACTTTTATGGGTACATTTTCATGTATAATTAGTTTTTACCTAGAATGTCCACCGTTAATTCTATTGTAATGAATTTGTAGGCGTTTTTACCAAATCTGTAGATATTTGTAACAAAAGTGTCTGTATTCACAGGATAGTAGGGAATTCCAACAGTTTACTCTAAATACAACTATTTCATGTATGTATACTTGTATCACGTTGGAGTACATCGTCTGTATGTAGTCACATTTTTCATTAACATTTAATTTTTCTAACAAAAGTTGAGGTTATGTGGTATTTTTGCTTACTTGTGCACTGAGCACGCTTTATTGGCCGCATTTTTTTTAAGTCTGCTTAACACTTATTTTTTTTACCTAATCTGAAATTCTCTTTCCAAACGTGTTTTAAAAAATGGCGGTCCAAAACAAAAGCAAAAAAATCTTCAGTCTACCTCCTTCGTCGTTCTTAAAATTAAGCAATGCCGGCGTTGGCGCGCTTTGTCAATACGAAAATGGCAATGCCGGCTGAGTATCAAGTGGCTCCTAAATTGTCATTGTCGATATATGGCACTTTCTCGCTTTTAAAAAATTGCTGAAATGTAAAATGGCAAATTTCTGTTTTCCCCTTCCTCAATTTCGACAGTTTGATGGATTTTAAATCCAGAATACTTGTGACTACATTGAGGACTTTTATTGGCGATAGTAGACGAACGTATTGATTTCACTAAACTATTTTTTTTTTTTTTAAATCAAAACGATCCTCTTATATACAAAAGTTGTATCCGATATTGTTTTTTAATATTATAATTTCGCTTCTGAAGAATGATATAGCAATTTCCAATTGTTCATGTCGTTCTTCAATTAAATTAAAATACTTGCAAAATAAATATAGTAAATAATGGATTCAATAAACAATATCCTTAACTACAAATGATAAACACTAAAATAGGAGTAAATCTTAGAAAATCTTTTTCTTTATTTCCAAATATACATATATAATTATTTGCAAAGTTAGATATTTAAATAGAAAGTATACAGTAAAGTATAGGTTCTTTAGAATCATTTATTTTTCAATTTCTTAAACTATAAAAGCGCTTCTTCATTCTCTTGAGACGTACATTTCGTTACTTATTTCGATTGTAATTTCGGATACACTTTTATTATACCGCCCGCAGTTATTTATCAATAAAATGAAGTTTAGGGTTACATCTGCTTGGATTTATACTGAAATATACTGGTATATTTTTAATAATAGTGAAGTCGTTTATATTGTTTATTATGTGCTCAAAGTGAAATAGATTTGTAACACAGTTCGAATTTCTCCGTTCATTTTAAAATTTGCTCATTATTGCAAAATTAACATTTTTTGCTATCATTAGAAAATAAAGTGGTTGGATATCTGGCAAAGTTCGATTAGAGATACATAATTGATTGTTGTATGTAAGGAAAGTTTTTCACGCTGTAACATTTCTGTCTTCGAAATATTATTAATTATTCTATAAGTTTTTTAAATGATCCTTATGTATTTATATTCCGAATATGAAATTTTTATATCTCAAAATTTAGAAAAGTAGTTGATTAACATAAGTATTTGAAAAGACTTCTATGTTTTAAATAAATAAAATTTAATGAGATTGTACAAAATGGTCAAGAAACAGAAACAAATAAAAATTATTTCTAAAATTATTACAAATATTTGTTTTCTTCTTTATGCGAATGAGTGTCATGTAATCTCCAAAATGTTTATAATGCATTAATTATTTTAAGAGAGTATTTGCCAGAATCCAATCAGTGCCGCCAGAGCTAATCGAGTTTTTGGGCGAAAGTCAAGCAATTAATTGCATGTTGGTTAAGATAATCTATAAATGTAAATGTAAGAACTGGAATATATCGGAAAAAAGTTCTATTTTAAAGGTTAATGTGTAAATCGATAGATTGAACCGTAAATTTAAATGTGAATTGAAGAGGATCGGAAAATTTCAAAAATAAAATATGTAATATTCTAAGATTCAATGACTAATGGACTAAAAATAATAAACTACTTTTGACTGATTTCTCGTGTCACGGATGCCGTAAACATATGCAAATATATATAAATATATATATATCATAAACGTAAAGAGCATGTAAAATGTTGTTGCAATAGGATAACAATACCCTATTTTCCATCATTGCTTTCCTGTTGTGTTTGAGTGAACTAATCTTGTTCCTCTCCGGCAGGTAATGAGTGATGAACATAAACAAGCCAATTATAGCTACGCTTATGGAAATCTCCGCAGATCAACTACAACTCACTATCACTTCATTAGTAACAATACCGGCAGGTAGCTTAGCAACGGCTTCAGCATGTGATCAATAAAAGGGTCAATTTTGGTGATTTTAATGGAATTGTACAATAGCTTGATGTATTTATGCGCCCAATAGAAATTGAGTCCTTTAAGAATGCTGGACACAAAATGCCTAAGACGACATCGTGGTACATTGCCCAGCAGCTAACATCGTTTACTGGCCACTGGATTCCTCGCATCAAACATGGCGTTGAGACACCATTCACGAGACACTTGTCGATGGTATTTATCTATGAAAAACAAAATAGAAGCAAATTATACAAGATACACAAAATTAACTTTAACTTGAGAAAATTGGATTACCATGATGTACTGTTAATATTTTTGAAGTGTTTTTTAAGTGTTTTCTATCTGATGTTGAAATTTGTTGAATTGAAATTTCGTTACTTGCTTTATAATATTTTAAAAATATCTATAATTATTAGCTTAAAATATCAAAAAAGAGTTTTAACTAACCGTGAAATTAGTACAATTATATTATTACGCTTAATCGCGCTAGAAGTAGAATTCAAATATCGATTGTCTTTGCTGGTTTAAAAGGTCGATTCGGTTATAATAATTAGTGTTGAAGTTTTGGTCTTTTTCATAAAAAATTGATTTCAAGTTCTGTAGATCGTTTATCGTGCAATAATGTAATAGATGAAAAATGGAAACAGAACTTTTGTATTTCGTATCTTTCGAACTCCATTCATTTTAAAATAATTAATTTTTATACCTAAAGAGATTTAATGGCTCTCTGCCCTCTACTCGCAGATATTTGGTGAGTTTGTTGTTATTTGAAGTGTTTCGAATATAAAAAAAAAAATAAATATAATACCACGTATCTACTATTATTTTAAATCAATCAATTAAAAACCTATTTTCCAAATTTTTTATAGTAAACATTTTCTTATTCTGAGTGCAACACATTTCGCTGAACTAAATAAGTGTAATATGTACTAATTATTTCTTTCTCGTCGTTACAGAAAACTGTTTGTTGGCGGTCTGAGTTGGGAGACTTCTGAGAGTAAGTAAATAAAATTTTGGAAGAAATATGATTGAGCAATGTTTACATGTTGTATGTCTTTTTGTAGAGGAGTTGCGCGAACATTTTGGCAAATATGGAGAAATTGAAAGCATAAATGTTAAAACAGACCCACAGACTGGCCGTTCACGTGGCTTCGCTTTTATTGTTTTCACTAGCACTGAAGCTATTGACAAAGTTCACGCCGCTGGTGAACATATCATTAACAACAAGAAAGTCGACCCCAAGAAGGCCAAGGCCCGTCATGGAAAAATTTTTGTTGGTGGTCTCACAAATGAAATCAGTGATGATGAGATCAAAACATATTTCAGCCAATTTGGCAATGTAAGTAGAAATAACAATAAATATGTACTATTCGCATTGTAATTTAATGTATTATTATATTTTTAGATTGTCGATGTTGAGTTGCCATTTGATAAGCAAAAGTCACAGCGTAAGGGATTCTGTTTCATTACATTTGATTCTGAACAAGTGGTAAATGAGTTGCTGAAGACACCTAAGCAAAAAATATCCGGTAAGGAAGTTGATGTTAAACGTGCAACACCGAAGCCAGAAAACCAAATGATGGCTATGCGTGGAGCCCGTGGTGGCATTCGTGGCGGACGTGGAGGCTTCGGACGTGGTGGTAAGTTAATAAGAATTTTAAAACGTTTGGTTTTGATGCATTTATTTGTGTCATATTTTAGACAACATACATATGTATTTCTATTTAAAGTACAAAACTAAATATTTCTAAAGCGGACATTTTTTTACATAATTAAAAATATATTTTATTTTAGGATATCCACAATGGCCAGGTCAAGGTGGTTATGCTCCATATGGCGGTTATGCAGGTGGTTATGATCCAGGCTATGGAGACTATTACAGCGGCGGCTATTATAATGGCTATGACTATGGATACGGTAAATACCAAACACATAGCAATTTACAATCAAACTCAAATTATAGTTATAATAATCCTACGGGTTATCACCACAAAAACAGTAATAACTACCAACAATTTAAATAAGAACAAAAATTTTATAAAAATGTATTTCATTGTTGCTTGAGTAATGAAATGATATGCAACTAAATGTATATCAATTGTTTGGTGTTATTTCAATCTGTAAGACTCAAGTCGAGATTCACCAGCTCATTACTCAGCACATGATACACTATACACAACATACAATTTTTTCAAATACCCTGATACTAGATTCGTAAAATTTTACTTTCAATTACGAAAATGAGAAACAAAAACAAAAACGTAATTATAATTATTATATGCCTAGTTATCTTCAAACAAAAAAAAACATTGAATTAAGATGAAAAATTTAAATAACTATTTGGTATTTGCTTTCATCTTTATTTCACCAATATATTTGTAGAGTAAAAACTATTATGCAAAACTTTTATTGTTAATAATTATTACTTTTAAATTTGAAAAAGAAAAAAAAAATAGTTAATACGAAAAAGAACAATACGTTTACAGCAATGTACAGGCGGCGGTTTTATTATCAGTGAGCCATTTTGAGTACTTGCACCTAATGAACAACAAGTAAAGGAAGTGAATAAAAATGACGAAGAGTGTATTTAACAAACAAATAAATTGCAATTGCTTCAAATTCGTGTATATTACATATGCGTATGAAACACTAAATACTTTGTATTTGCATATATAAGAATGAAACAAACTTAGTAACTCCATGTTATTAGATTGGACACATTGTTGTTAGTCGCTATGAGAATTTATGAGTAAGAAAGACCAAAGTAAATGAAAAATATTCACTGCTTAACAAGCAAATAAATACCTCCAATTGCCTTATTAGCTACACAAGATAAGAGAACTGTCACCTATATGTGCCAAAAATATCGGAAGAGCAAAAAGATACAATGTAGCAATGTCAGTTGATCGCATTAGTAAAACAGCTCGAAAATGGAAATAGTTTTCTTGTAGTCTTATTGGAAAATAAATTATACTTTTATCGTAATTTCTCGTAGGCTGTTTGCTAACTATTATCTTTTCCCTTCGAATAAGGCATAATGTGGACAACTTGACAATAATTTTTTTTGTTTTACAAGTTTCTCTTCTCTCATGTATTAGCCTAGCCATTCACTTGAGCGCGCAAATATATATAAAAAGTCAAATATATTTTGCCTGGTAATATGGTCCACGATCTAGATGTAGAGATTGTAACTACTATTGCGCTTTAAATGGCTGCTTACTTAAAAACCAACAACAGACAGAAAAGAACTAAAAACTCATGATTTTCTTTCGACTTTTAAGTCAAACCCAGAGCGAAGAAATAAAGAAAACTTCCTTTTTTCTTAGTTTATATGTTATTATTTTAACAAATTATTGTCCTTTGGCATGTGGAGGCTATGATATGTATGTGAGCCTCACATACAACAGACCCACTACATGCCAGTCGATAGTGATGAATATATTTTTAGACGCATATATTTTCGTATGCAACTATACATAAAATACATATAAGTGAATATATTTTTATTGAATATATATGTATAAATGCTACATACATATAATTGTTATATATATATATGTATACCTTTACAAGCATACTGTTCTATATGGTATTATATGGACTGTTTGCATGAATGCAAATAAATAAATAAATGAAAAAATCCACAGCGTAGGCGTTTTAAGCCGTAAAATATATGAAATATGAGAGGAGTATTGTTGCTGTGCAACAACAATCCTTACACACGCATATCGATCGGCTGGATAGATGATTGCGTGTATGCATTACTGCTGGCGCTTTATTCTCCAGACCACATACATTTATAATCATTTTATGGAATATCGAAAATGTGAAAGTTTTTTCAAACAATGCATTTTCCTGATCTCACCGGGATGTTTGTGGGGAGACAGATTTGTTCTGTATTATACAGATCACAATGCCGCAATTAATGATAAATGCATACACACATCGAAATGACTACTCACATCTAGTAGTATTTCTTTTATTTGCTATACCAACTTTTGACATTTCAGAACAAAAATCAGACTTCCGACATCAAAATAGTAAATTTGACATAGTTTTCAAAACATAACCGCAAACGTTAACCCGTATGGGTCTAGTTCTAACTAATTTACTTGGACAATTTTGTTTAGATACCATTGTTGAAATTTAGCATCCCAGATTCATAACGAAACCACCGCTGTCTGATAAATCGTCCAACTCGAGCTCCAGGTTCTGTTTTATTTGAATGCGCAAGGGCGGCGTTAGAATATAATTACAAGTTATTACAATTTATTGTGTTTTGTGAGAATCAATTTTCGAAGGAAAACTTAGAGCAAATTTTATTAAAACATAAAAACTTAATAATACACACACTTCGTCAATTTTAAAGTAAATGTTTTAAAAGTGAATTTTATTTGTGAAAAAACTATAGACAAATGCCATAGCGTAACTTTTATTTGAATTGATAATGCTTATGCAAGTCGACCAACCGAACAAAGCAGTTGGATATTTTTTCTTTTTCAACATTTGACAACATACACTCACCACTAAGCGATTGCATTTAATTAGGATACCCTTTAAAATATGTATAAATATTTTCAATTTTTTTTGTTTGCAAAAGAATGGTGTTTATGCACGACTTTCAATTTGCAACTTAGTATGTGGTGGTGTCAAAAGTAAATAATGCAACGCAGACACGGTTTATTTCCGTACAAATTAAGTTCCGTTACGGATTTAAACCTTTGCCTGAACGCAGAATACTAGAAAGTTGTGAGTTATTTGATTTTGACCCATGCACTTTTAAATGTTTCAATTCGTAAGATATATCTTACATTATTCTCTAAATTAAAATTAAATTTGTTTGTGCTAAAATCACTTAAACAGATCTATAAAAAAAAAAAACAAAAAAACGTAAACATTTGCATGTTTCTCAGTGTTAAAACTTGTGCAAATACACGAGCCAAAAATATATATCATCTTACCTATGTAACTTATATATCCGCCTATTTTATTTAAAATATATATTTGACTAAATGTAATTAATCAAATTAGTAGAGAAAAGGCAGCACTAAAAGTTGGAGTATGCAAGTTTGCAAAAAAAAGTTTAATAAAATTAAGAAAACCACCAATAAATATTGGAAACAAGTAAAAATACATCTTCGAAAAATAATTACCCCAACCTTTAGTGTTTGCCTTGGTTTTAAAGTTATTAATTATTTGTAATTATTATTTGATTTATATTTTTTAACTTATATTACATTACATTTTTCGTAGCACTTACTAAATGTGTTGATTGAAATCTTAATATACATATATATATATATATATTTGTGAAACAATCTGATTGAAAGATAGTATATGAAATAACTTTGTAATACCGAATTTTCTGATGTTTCGCCTCACACCACAAACCTATAAGATATATACCTTATACCAAATACCGAATACCGAATACTACTACTGAAACAACAAACTAACTTGATACCGTTTGCCGCTCGCTTCAATTACCAAGTACACACATATTTCAAAGATTTCACCACGTGATGAAAAGCAAGTATTTAGTAATGGCGACCACAATTTCAACTTTAAATGACGGCAGGACATTTTTCGACGGCTTACGTTGGCAGCAGTATACATAAGAAAATATTGTTTCATAAATAAGCTCAAGCTTACTTTATTTTCTTGTTAGCTTGCTGCCAATGACTAAAAGTTTTTATGTTGAAGAGTTGCGGTTACTGTTGTAGAGTTTTATAAGTCTTTTGAAATTTTATTTTTTAGTTTTTTTATCAGTTCTTAAACGTTAATGTGAATTTGTGAACCTTAACTAACACTTGGATAACTAAGAAAATAAATTTTAATTTTTTTTTTTGTTATATTTTCTAATTTCTAAATTTTACAAATTCTCAGTAAATATACAATTGATTTTCTATTCGCTTTTTAATGAAATCACAATAATATTTTATCGAAAATTATTTAGTTTCTCCGTGATAAGTAACTACAATTAACAAGCACTCTACCAATTTTTTTGTTTTGGTTTCTTAATTCATATATTAATAATTAATTGTAAACAAAGTTAGAACATACATGTTTTTCTTATAATATAAAATTTAACTATAATTAATATTTAATAATGGAAAATCTGGCACGTTTTGCATTAGTTTAACGTCGAGTATGGAATTAGTTTTACACTTCATAGTTATTCACATATTTTTAAAAAACAATTTCAATACTTAGAAAAAATAATTATATAACATAAAATTTGCGTTTGCGTTTTTGTTTTTCTCTGTAAAATTTTACACTAGTAATAATTTAAATCATAAATATCTTAAAAACTAAATCGAAATTATAAACTATATTTGAAAGTCCCATGAGTTGCATATGTATGAATTTCTAATATTACTTCCAAAAAGAAAAAAAATAATAATTAAAACGCCGACGACGACGACGAAGAAGATGAAAGCGAGTGATGAAGTGAATTATTGAAGTATAAAAAAGTGTTTTTGGTGAGGTGAGACATTCAAAACACAGAAAAACAAGCAAAGCAGATATATTGAATTAGACGAAAATCGTTTCGGTGTTAAATGGCAAAAAATATAATATGTAATTAGAACCTATAACTACACTCTTTTGGCATAATTTGTTAATGTCTGTTATTTGCTGGACAAAATTATTTTCAAAATTTCAAAAGTGATTTAATTGCTTGATACATTTTCACTCTCAAATAATGATTTTTGCCATTGGCATTCACCGAAGTGCGCTTTCGTATATAAAATATGCTCTGGCATAAAAGTTTTGCAATGAAAATACTGTGTGTGAAAATGAGGTACCTTATATTAAAAAAGGATTTATATATATGTATGTTAATGCATATGTGAATATTAGACAGTTGTAAAGAAACAGCATTTTGAAACATGTAAACAATTATGCGTCGACGCAATGCATTTTTTTTTACTAATTAAATGAAAATGTTGAATCAAGCGTAAAATTATTGGCGGTATTGATGTTGCTTACAAACGGTTTGATGACAATTGCTGCAATTTGAAGGGTTCGGGTTTGAAAGCATTTGAAAGCGAATTGTAAGCTTCTTAAAAATCACTGAGATTGTTGCAATTTTTTCTGTTTAGCGCCGTTTTGTGCAGATGAAAAAAAATCATTTTTCAAAACTCGAAATCCTTTAAAAACATCATAAAACAGTCAAACCGAAAAAAGACACATAAGTATGTTGACGTTATCAAGCTAAAGTTATATAAAAGTCACAAAGAGTATAAATGGACATTTTATTCTTATTGTCAGTATCAGCCAAACTGCAGAACGTTTAGAAAACAACATTATTCAATTCAAAAACAATTGTAGGCATATATAAATAATCTATTATAAATCTACATACATAATTATATTAACTCGCAACATTATAATCCAAAACGAAGAGCAAATAAAAGAAAGAAAACTAAAAACCACCGCTTTTCTTACTTCTATAATAGAAAATAGAGTGTTCTCTGTAAAAGTTGTGGTTCTCGTTTAGATAATCGCTGTTATGGATAACTCTCTTCGCCTTGAGTCACATATAAAACTTCGTCTATCACTCGCTTTTCTTCTTTCCTACAATTTTGGCGTTGGCGTTGGCGTTGGCGTTTGTCTTGGGTGGGATATTTTCAACCTTAGGTGGTAGGTAAGTTCCGCTTCAAAAGTTGCAACGGCAAATTGGTATACTTACTGCGGATACATATGTCGCGATCCAAATTAGGGTCGCAATAACTCTACTCGCACCAAACACCACAGCCGGATAGAAAGTTAAATTTGATTTTAAAATATTAACTGGTTTAAAGATAATTAAAGGATAACTTTTAAGCATATTTTGGTACCATTTCCAGAGGTATTGCAGATTACCTTTATTATTAAATACGCTATATATCAATATCATTACGACTAAATGCAGAAACACTTTTAATTTATGTGTGTGTATTTTTAATATGGTATCGTTTTGAGATACCCTAGAACTTTGAACATTAAAATGCTCTCATAATTAGTATATTAAATATTAAATAACTGAATATTCTTTTTGTCTCAAACAAATATTGAAAATAAAATTTCAAACCACGGGCCAACAACTATACAATGAAAATGTTTACGCTCTGCACCATGCATAAAACGCATCATATTATATTTGAATCAATGCATGTTCAAACCACAATTTTCTCAAACCAAATATCAAATGAAATAAATATAAAGATTACGGCTACGGAGGTGGTTATGATGGCGGCTACGGTGGCGGTAGCGGCGGCGGTGGCCGAGGTGCCGGTGGTCCACGCGGCGGTCCAAAAGGTATTAAAATCACAAATAATCAGCAACAATTGTTAAACATTTCCAAGATTAATTTTGTTTTTTTTTGCTTGTCTACCATAGATTTTTATACATCTCCAACAAAATTTTGTACCAAAATTTGTTAATTGAAAATCTAAATGAAATTGTTTATGGCACATACGGTTAAATTCGTTGACTATCGGAGTTTTCCTTTTAATATTTTCCAAAACAAAACCAACATTTCTAAAAATTTGGCTTTAAAATTTATTTTGTACACATATTTTTATTTTATATGCATATGTATGGTTAAGAAATCCCATCTCATTTTATCCTGTCAACTCTTTTGTGAACATTGCATCATTTCCGGAAAATAAAAACCAGCACTTAAAATTTGTGTATCACATTCTATGCGATTTTCCTTCTCTATTCGGAACTGGTGCAAATTAATCTATATAACACAACATAGGGACGTATTATTAGACCATAAAATAGCTTTTGTTAAGTAAGTTGTTTTCTGTAGTTAAAAACTTTGGCTAAGTTCCCTTACCCCTTGTTTCTACCCTGTAGCGCATGTTGAATTGTATAAATATTTGGGTTCCCGTTGCCGCCTCGGCGTAAACAGACTTGCACGTATATTCATATTCGCATTATATATTTGTATTCCTTATTAGGTGCCGGCGGCTATCCTTCGGGAAAGCAAAGAGGGACAGGACGCCAGCCCAGACACCAACCCTACTAATCACGTTCGTTGCAATAAGTTGATAGTAATAAACAAGCGCTGGTACCAAAAAAATCACACACTACACGAACTTAATTTTTTGATTAAGTTTTTACTCATCGCTTGGAAATTAACTATATAAACGAATTATATGATTTCTTCTGGTAAGTAAAAAACATTTTTCAAAAATAACAAATGCTTTTAGAAACTCGTGTTTTAAATATGCACGACAAAAATAGGTTATAATTATAACTTAAACTGTTAAAAAGTAAAAAAATATTTATTTAATATGTATTATTGGAAAGCTCCTTAATTTGTATTTCAAATACATTTCGGCATAATTGAACATTTTAAATTTAAAAAATATGTTCGTGCTCACGTTTCCACCGAAATGTGAAAAATAACTACGCTGAATTTAATATTTGAATTAATTAATAAAAAGAAAATGTTTTACGACTGAAATATAATACATTTTTACCTTATATCTTTTTCAGTGTTATATTTAATACATGCACACACACAAACGAGAAATTTGCCACCTGAAATAAACACTACAACGGAAAACAACAACATAAATATACTCAGAGACGCAGTGCTGACAACAACACCCCATTCCAAATAGTTTATCATCAACCATATGAAACAATCTCATTGTGGTCGGCACGGTTTAAACAATCAATTTAAGTTCGTATGTGTGTCCAATGAACAACCAATGGAAAATACACCGGCCTTACTTTTTTTTACCAGAAGTGCAAGCAAAAAAGTCTACTACTTCAGCGTTGCATTCATTGCAGTGTCAACTTAACAACAATTCAGCAATCAATAGTTTATTAGCAGTACTTTTCACTAGTTTTAGATCATACATACATATATATTACACTTAATCTTATGTTACCTAATATACTTACTTACTTTAAAATGGTAATTTTTATGCTCTAAGTAGTAGTTGTGGTATGTTATCAGTTAGCAATTTGTAATTATCAACTCAGCCCCATTTGAAATGCTATTTTCCTTACCCGCATCCTATCCACATAATCCATGCGCACAATGCGCCTCCACACATGCGCATACATGCCGTATGTATGTGCGTGCATGAGGTGTTTGTTTGCGAATTTAATTTACATCAACTTGTCGCTCAATTCGTAATAAAGCTGTCACATTGTCGTTTGATAGCGTTTATCTTTTTGCTAGTATACATAACGTGCGTTATGTACTATTTTTTATACTTATCTATACTTACTACTAATGTCTAAAAATAAGCGTATAACAGAAAGAATGGCAAACAAACAAAATAAACTTACCAAGTTATGCTTAAATTATGAGTACTATCAAGTGTCAGTGAAGAAGAGAGTGTGGTGAGAGAGGGTGTATCGTCGACTAACACAACAAAATAAAGCTGCATCCATAGCAAAACACAACAAAAACGTATCCACCAAAATATTCGACGTAGAATTCAACTAAAGACAAATTATGCATGTACAGTTACAACAGTTGCATACATCTCCATACAATTCAATACATATATATATATTTATTCTCATAATATATATATACATATATATAACGCAGAAGTAACATCATAAAAGAATTTATATATTTTAATAAAGATCTAAGAAAAAACAAAACAGGAGTGATTGTAATTAAGATCACTATTGGGCGGCGGGAACTAAAATCTAAAATAGGCAAAAAATAGTTTTAGTGATAACTTTTCAATTACGTAAGGCAAATAAATTAATCCGAGGGATTTTCTTCCTTTAAGTCACTGCAAATAGACTATGGTATGGATGTGTGCGTACGTGGACAGATATACATATATATAACACAATATATATAACATTAAATGTGAAGTACTCGTAACATAGAATTCGAACCGCTTTCAGTTGGGTTAATGCAGGATTGAACGAATCGTAGGGGTTCACGGTGACGTTTTACCGTTATTTACTAGTGCACACGGTACTTACATACATACATACTTCCCGCTTTTGCAGCGTGTGTAAAGGGCGGGCAATTTGCAGACTTTGAAAGGAAAGCTTTTTGATAATAAGCAGAAAATATTATTTCACTGTGCTAAATATAAAACATTTTCGATACAATGCGCGAATAAGAGATGTGTGTTTGTGTGGAGTGAGCATACGAGTACTAACTGAATTTAAAATAGTTATTACATGACTTGTTAAATTGCTGACATTGTCATGGTAATGTTTATTCATAGATCTATATGTACGTATTCTATCTTATTCATTCAGAAAACAACAACAACAATAACCAATGCAAAAAACACAACAAATACAAGTTAATTATAAAACAGAAACAGCAAAGAACTAATTGCAACAAAGATTAAACCTTGAATAAATATATATTATTATAAAAAACTCAATGTACAAAACAACAAATTGACGACTTTCATTTCTTGGAATAATATATAAGGTTCAAACCCACAATTACACAATTACACCCTGAACACTGCATATTAAGTCTGGCACGAAGTTTGTAACGCTCCGGTTTATACGCCGCAGACCCTAAAAAGTTGGTATTTGTCAAAAAAAATATGAACTGGCTTGTTAGCAAATATGTAATATTTTGTGGACTGACGAGTCAAAAATTATTTAATTCGGAGCACTAGCTCCAGAGTCCATATACGACGTCTCTCGCAACTGCATAGCCTCCGAAGTATGCCGTAAAAAGGAGTTGCTCCGCATAGAAAAGAGAGTGAGGAGAGAACGGCACTGACAGCAAGCAACACATATGTACTTACGTTGACAGTGATCACATTCGCAGCAAACTCCAGGAATTGTTCGGAGTGCTGGACCTTTGTGATCATATGTAATATAGGAGAGGGCACAATAGACCATAATTCGCAGTGCAAAACCTCAATTAATTTCTATTTATCTGTATCGTAAAAACATTAAAGAATGGCGCATAAAAACGATAATATGTCTATCGGTCAGCTCTACGTTTTTTGGTGAGTAACGGCTTTTTTTCTTTGGACTTCGGGCACTTAAGCTTCTTCCAAAAGCCTTTTTCTTACCGTCTTATTAGTAACCGCTAGATTTAATTCAGCTTTTATCTGCCTGACCGATTTAAAAGGGTTCTTTTTGTGTCCATTTTGTGCGGTTTTTCAGTCGGGTCTCCGTAACCGGAACCGGAATCAGTGTGACGCTGAGTTGAGTAGCCATGTCCGTTTGTCTGTCTGTTTAGTCCGTTAGTTTATCGATCTGAAATTTTTTGCGTAATTTTCTGCCCAAGAAGCAGCTTATTTATTGGAACCTCCTATATCGGAACCTACTATATCGGACCACTATCCTAATCGCTGACATGTAAATTGATTGGTCAAGATCAAGTTGTCTTTAGGAAGGTCAAAAGCAGCTCGACAACCTCCAAACAAATTGATCGGATCGGACTACTATAGCATATAGCTATCACTGATCGATCAAAATCAAGATCTTTTTACCCACTTTTATTCCATAAAAGGCTCCTCTGAAGGGTATTTTAGGTTCGTTGCAGCGAAGACAATGTTTTTCCTTGTTTTCCGAAACTTAAACATCTGTGCAAGTGGATATCTTAAAACATTTATTTTCTTAGAGTGGATAAGCATTCGGCTAAGCGCACATAACAACAACCACATGAGACTGGGGACGCACACATCTACGGACTTCCCAATTTTTGCTTTGTATCCAATTTCTTAATAGTTGCGCTTCACCTGGCCCGTTTGGAATAGAATGTCCAGCATATTTAAGAATTCGCGGTATTTGAATTCCAAGCGCAGACCTAATAGGGAAAGATAAGTAAATATTTTTATATATTTTTAATCAAAGTGAAAATGCGATCTGATCAAATTTGAGGTCTGGTTTAGATTGGTACAAACTTTGTTCATTTTTGTGTGAAGTGAAGTGTGATCTCCATATGTCAATGTGTTTGGCAGCTGTTCGTCTATTTGGTAAATAAAATTTTGTGTTTCCAATTTAGTGACGGAATTTCCAATGGAAACACATGTATCTGAGTGGCGCCAAGTATTCAGTGGTCATGAAGTCATCGAATACGTATCTCATGCGAGTTAATGACGATAACATCAAAAGAGATAAGAAAAATTATAAATCAACTCAACACATTTTGGTTAAGAATGGTAGCTCAGGATTCCACATTAATCAAAAGCATCTTTACTGAAACATGGTGAGGAGACGTGGGTTTATGAAACTGTTAATCAATTTATAAACCGAATGGCACTCCAAAAATGAGCTGCTACCGCAAATACAAGTAAAATTCGGACAAAAATCAAGCTGATGCTCAAATTTTTTGATTAATAATTCCGTGGAATGTTCAATAAGGCAAAACTACTTGCCCATTTTGACTCATCTACGTGAAACAATTGTTTTAAACGACCGGCTTTGTGGGCAAAAAACTCATGGATTTTTCACCACCATAATGCTCTGTAACATTTTAGCATGTTAGTAACTAACTTTTTGGCCAAACACGAAATTATAGTCAACGTTCAGCCACCGAATTCCCCATATTTGCCTCCTTGTGTCTTTTTTGTGTATTTCGACACTGTAAAATCCGGTCCGGGACACTCGCCATAGCTCGAAGTCATACGCTGAAGCCACTGAAGGACGGGTCAGCCGAGGTTCATAACGAGTGTATGGAAAATTGGCTTACTCGATATTAGTATGCTTGCATTGACTGAAAAGGAGTATACTTTTAAGGTGTTAATAAATATTTGCGTTAAAATCGCTTTTTTGTCACTTCGGGTTCAATTTGATCAGATGGTATAACACATCGCAAAGTGGTCCTTGGTTTGAACTTACCGCGTTGTAGGCCAAAGCATTTATAGACTGCATCCAGCTCACGACTGCTCACAATGTTGTGCATTTCGCGCACAGTTAGCGCACGAAGCAGTTGATTTCGTGTTATTGTGCCGCAGTTTTCACGATCAAAGTCCTGGAAGACTTGTTTCAAATTGGATATTTCGTCTGGCTTGCGCGCCAACTTCATGAGTGCTTGCGAGCAGAGTGTGCGCTCTTCGAAATTGAGGAAGCAATCGAAGCAATCTAGATTGGCCAAGTGTATAAGTGGCACAGCGGTAACCTCTTTGTCACCCATTGAGGTTTCGATTTCAATGAAGATCTCGTCAAGCGCTCGACAGAAATCCCGATAAAGTACACAGCAAGCTCGCTTGGGCGAGCGGAAGCTACAAAGCACAGAAAAAAATTAGTCGTAAGCTAAAATATGGTCTGCAAAAAGATATATCGGCTTACATATTGCTAATCGCGTTCGATTCATCTGCTGATAGAGATATAAGTGCGTTGTCTAAACCGCGCTTGAAGTCAATTTCCAATATATCGCCCTCACGATGTCGATCGTAATCCTGCAGAAAGTCAATAATATTGATGCTACGCGTGATTGCTTGTCTTTTAATGTTTGACAGCAGTTTGATAATGTATTCTTCGCTGTAGTTGTCGCCGACACTCTTGCTGACTGCAGGGCATTCTGTCTTCAGCGCTTCTGGTTGGGGTTTCAGCTTCGGTACTGCGTACTCAGCGGGATCGGCATGCTCCAGGAATTTCGTGTAATTGAATCCCAATTCATTCCCATAGCGCGCCAGCAATGCATTAAGCTCATTATTAGAGAGCAAAATGCCGTTAGTGAGAAAAACTTGATTTGCTTGATTACAGCCGACATGGCCGCTATTCAGCCTGGAACGGTGTGGATGAAAACACATTGTTGAGCATTTTGCCTTTGGAAAGTATGCACTTACTTGTCGTAGTTTCGGAAAAATGGATGCAGATGTAAGCGCCGGTTCCGTATGCGCATTTGGATACGCTGCAATGCTTCCTCGCAATAATTGCGCATAACTTCCTCGGCGTGATCCCAATCCAGAGTACCCTCCCTAGGCATTTGCTTTATATAGTCAGGTGGCGATTGCACTTCCAGTAGAGGCGTTTTTTCCAGATGTTTGATGGTAAAAACTTTGTAAAAGTGTAGACAAGTTTAGATTTGAGAGTAAAAACATAGAAATAGATTACGAGTACCTTTATCGATTTCGTCCTCAAATAACCGCCACATAATGCGGTTTGTATCGACCGGGTCTAAATAGCGGGTTAACAACATATTCATATCACGCTGCGAGAGATACTTGCGCACGCCAACATTGTCTAGGGCGCGCTCAAACTGATTTTTTGTTACTGTGCCGGTCCTCAGGTGATCGAAGCACTCCAAGAACTCCTTTACTCGCACACGACGCTTGTGTACGAAGTTTTGTATACAAAATATGAGATCGCATACATCTTTGTACTCCTTCGGATGATTGCAAAGATCGGGAAATACTTTGAATGCCATTTTTGTGCCGTTAATTGCTGGCAACTCGGAGAGTTCGAGGTCAACCAGACGACCGGGGAAGTCTTTAATGATTTGCTTTTAAAATGAGATATATACTTACATATATGTAATGATTTCTGAGAGTTTTCGAATATTCCCACTCACCATGGCGTTGTCTAATAGATTATTTTGTTTTAAATAATCCATAATATTTTGTATATGCCTAATGAAGGCTACATAGTTCACGGTATACGAATCCTTGATATATCGTTTCAGCAAAAGCAGAAAATCATCATCTGAGATGGGAATCTTCAGGAAGTGGAGAACCCGTGAAAAATGTGCGACGGTCACCACACCGACGTTTTGGGAAACCTAAATATTGACGAAAGCTTACAAAGACGCATACAAACCTATTTTTGGACCATCCCCTCTAAACGAAACTTACTATTTCATAGTCTTGGAAATATGGAAATAAGGGCAAATTGCTAAACTGGGCAATTTTTATAAGAATCAAACACAACCGACGTCTATCTTCAGGCCTTGGTATAACATTAATATGCATGGGATCGTTCCATTCTAACCCCGTAGCCAAATCCTTTTTGTTGGTTGACGCAGCTGAAATACAATATAATAGTTTTCATGAATATTTTGCTTAATGACTGATCCAAGGCACTTACGTTCTTGACAAACCACTTTGCAGAATTGCTTGTAGGCGACACGGCCATCGCGCAGTCGAAAGTAGTCGGTAACCTCACGCAGCTCGAATTCCGAAAGGCCCACCACATTTTTATATTTGCCCAAAATGCTGGTGAAAAGTGAGTCTACAAAGACAACGCATTAACAACACGAAATAACCTAAAACTGATATGTCCGTCTTACTTGATATTAAGCCGGTGCAATTTGGGTCGTGCTCCATGAAGTCCGCGCAAATGTCAAAGCCATAACGGAAAATCGTTGCTTGAATTTTGCGGCAAGCTCGCCATATTTCATTCAAATTTAAATTTAGCTTCGCAAAGAAAATTGCAATTAATTCAGTAAACTTATATTTGAAGCACAAATTTCGCCCTTACCCTCTCATCGTCCTCCATATTTGAAATTTTTACACTTTTTTGCAAATATAATTTTGTATTTTTTTATTTAAATGAGGAAAAGCGGTATTTAATTATCTTTTTGCATACAAATTTACACATATAAAATGTAAGTATGACAAAAAAAAACGCCACAAAAATTTTATTGTGGAAATTTTCTCCTTTGATCGCAGTTATTTGAAAACGTTTTTGACTTATTCCTACCGAAAATATTAACCTTAAGTTGAACATTCAAGAGTCAAGGCGTTATTTTTAAAGTACGCCAAATAATGCTAGAGCTTTCACGTCGTGTTCGTTTCACGATGGCACCATAAACAACAAAACAGTTGCGCTCGGCTAAATTATAATTTGGTTGGTTCGCCTTAAACATTTCGGATAATATTCCGATTCGCCTTCATTTTTAATGGTTCTAACTTAATCTGATCGTTTTCAGAATTAGGAAAATTAAATTGAAAAGATAAATTAATTTTTAGGGAATTATAGACGATCAAACAGCTTGTCTTAGTAGAGAAAAATTAAATTAAAATTTTAAATTAAAAAAATCTTGCTTAATAACTGAAATATTACCCTAAAGGCAGAAATAAGTGTAGCTATAGAATCAGTAATTGTGGTATATTGGGTATATGGGGGCTGAGGCTACGGCTTGTATTATATTCGAGGAATAAAGTTGATGCCGCTTTACAGAGGACATGATAAAGTCAGAATCCAATCGGTTTAGTGGATTAGGAATGAAGAAGGAATCAACATGTAACCTTAATATGTCACTCTTGAGCTTAAATTTCCAACTCCACTCGTTGGAGAGCTTTCTCACGACTTGTTTCGCTGATGAAATGCAATATTAGAGCAAGGCCGGCAAACATTAATCTAGTAGCATGTGAGCTAACCTATTGCAGGGCATGACCACTCGCTCTCTTACAAATATAAAATCCGCCGTTATGTTATCGCTTTCTCCTCGCAATGTAACAAAGTGAATTGCATGTAGAAGTTCGTACTCTCATAATTGCAGTTATTCTGCTACACGTGACTTTCCCCCATTATACAAGAAGTTACCCTCTCACAATATGAACATTGTATGTATGTACTACATATATGTATGTATGTACAAAAGACTTTTTATGATCTTTCCTGTAGTGATTTCAATGGCAAAAATGATAGGGCGGCTGAGACGACTTTTATTATCTGCACTTTAAAACAATTTAATAGTGAAGTCACGTAGTAGAATCGATGATGCTTTAACGGAACTGCGAGTAGATCCTGCAATTTGAAAGTGAAATGCAACCGCTAAATGTATTCAACATATACATATATGTATATAAATATGAACCATATTTCAGGTCATACCTGCAGGAAACACAAAAGTAGCGAAAATGTTTAGGTCTGAATTAGTAGAAATCTCTTGTCATTTACTTCTAGTTCCATGTTTTTCAAATCATTAGAACTTATACATAAATCTAGTACTATTTAGGCACATACATTCAAGACTCAATTCACTTAGGTGCAACAGCAGCTCTTTGTTTACGATGAGAAAAGTTTGTCTGGAAGGAAGAGGTCTTCTATTCGTCTGCTTCCCCTGGCGGGTACTGCGTCGAATACTCTCAAGGTTCAAGCTTCAACTATTCGGACGACATGATCTAGCCAGCGTAGCCACTGTCTCCTAATTCGTTGAACTATGTCAATGTCGTCGTATATCTCGTACAGCTCATCGTTCTATCGACTACGATATTCGCAGTTGCCAATGCGCAAAGAACCATATCTATAAACTTTTTCTCTAAAGCTCGTAAAGCCGACACATCAGATGTTGTCATCGTCCATGCCTCTGCAGGATATAGCAGGACGGGGATGATGATTGACTGTCCGAAGTAGCATCTATTGGAAAGAGTTATTCTGCGTTGGATTTCGAGGCTGACGTTCTTGTTAGTGTTAATGCTGGTTCCAAGATAGACCTCTATGACCTCGAAGTTATGACTTCCAACAGTGACGTGGGAGCCAAGTCGCGAATGCCACGACTATTTGTTTAATGATAGGAGATATTTCGACTTGCCCTCGTTCTTCTCACTTTGATTCGCCTTCAAGCGGATGTTCTTTGGCTACCCAGAGAATACTTGGTCTAAGACCGGAAGTCGTGAGCTGCTTGAGCCATATGTAAAAGAATCGTTTCTGGCCTCACATGGGTGAACTTCTACACATGGCTCCATCCTCCAGTTAAAATGTACTAGTCTGGGCCAAATTAGAAGTTTTGTGGTAAAAGAGAACATTTCTAGATTTATTCGGAGGAGCAAATATTTAAGGAACATTAATTGATCCGGGTGGATTTCGCATTCGCAATGATCAGATAGAGTAACCCACTGATCCTTGTTATTTATATTAGACTTCGCTTTAAATACTGATTGATTTTACATACATATGTAGACACAGTGCATCATGTTCTTCGGGCTTTTGGAACTTTGGAGCGTACATACCTTTGTATATATTAAATAATAGAGATTGGCTTTTGAGAATTTTCTAACATGTAGATACGAGGTAAATCAAGTGCTTTATTGCGTTTGCCAAATCCCACAAGGCAGAAGGACGTGATGGAAGAAATACTCGCTGACAATTATTTATGCTAACAAATTTCAACGTTCCGCCTGCACTTCGCTTTTTGTCGAAGATTTCTATGCGTGCAATGAAACTTCGTTTCAAATTTTGAATATTCCTTCTGCTGAAGGGGACCATTGCTTTAGTTTAGCGGCTGCTTATGAGAGAAAGCTGCGGCGCATTGAAGCAAGTAAGCAGCACTTTTATGCATTGTTGCAGCTTAGTGTTTGAGCTGGTGATCAGGTATGTGGGAGTCAAGTCCAAATGTTTTCCGTTTTCTTCTTTTGCAGCTGCGTGGCGCTGGCATGACGATGGATTGAAAATGAATTGCGCTCGTTATCGCTTCTTAATAGTTTCTCAATGATTTTTTCACAAGTTGCGTGATTTCCATTGAAAATTCCGATTTTTCGCTCGCTTCACCTTAAACGCTCATAGAAATGAAAGCAGGAAGCATAGAACAAACTAGAGTTGTGGTCAATCTCAGTGGTCATACTGCAAAGGGCTGCGAAGAGGGAATGATAATATATGAATGAAGCAAAGTACGAGCATTGAAGCAGTTCAGTGCTGCTCGAGGACACTTCAGGTGGAACTTAAGAATTTTCCCTCAAGATGTTTGCGCTTTCTTTTTACGCAACTCCCAACGTACGTGATTGCGGATAAAGTGAAGTGATTATGCATTAACGAACATAATGTTAACCAAGAAAATTGCAATCTTATTTTTGAGTTTGGCCATTTTTAAGCGGAAAATGTCCCCTTCTTCATGTTTTGCTCATTCAACAACCACTTAAATCACTTTGTAGTACTTGTAAAGAATATTGCTCTAAGTTTTGCTTTAACATTGGGCAAATGCATGCCGTAGATCATTTTAATTTCCTTCAACTCATCACACTTTATAATTGATTGCACAAAGGTTAAAAAAATTGACTCCACCTTAATTTACGCGTGTCTGCTATCATCTTCAATGTTTCTTCTCCAACTGTTTTCATTTTTTTCACTTTTGACAACCATTTGTTGTTTTTGTATATACGTATGGTCGCTTGGATGCTGTCCATTCCTTTGCCTGCACCTTGTTTTGACTGGGCGCGTTGACACTTGGACGTAATCTGACCATAAAATTCATGACCAGCCTTATGGGGTGGGCGGGAGAGCTAGTGTTATGCCAGCATAAATTGCTTAATGTTAGCAAAAATACAGGAGCAACAAGTACAGGGTTCTCCAAAGGCAACATTCCGTAATCATATTCCACTGAATTATGGAAATTTCATCACGGTTACTTTTTGTAAATCAAAACTAATTTTCCCCTGTTACACATTGTAACCTTACATATCAATAATATTTCTTTATACATTTTAAAAGAGATTCCTTTTTGAAATATTGGATCTGTATTGGAAGTCCCTTTATATCTACGTATACCTAGCAGAAAATATCCAGTAACTTAAACCAGCTTCAGCGACGCTGAGGTATTATGGTATCTCGCGTGAAGTTTATACAGTGAAGCATTTGTGGATTTGAAAGGCTAAAGCCACTAAACATTAATAGGAAACAAAAAAATTGCTTATTATTTACTTTCTTAAAAAGTACAAACATCGGCTATATTTGGAGAAATTATTGCTTAATATGTATACTGTGGGCAAAAAATAGTAAGACTTTTTAATTTATATTTCGCGCGAAAACCTATTCGTCGAAATATTTTTCTTTCTTTCTAGTTTGGTATGACTGTCAGTGACATCTGTACTAAAAGTCATATCGAAATAGTCATTAGTGTCTAGGATATGCTTATCTTTCTGAAGTACATAAAGTGAATTCGGCGATTTTTACGATGAGTGCAATTATTCAACAAAGCAGTTCCTCTAAATTTTGTGTACGGAATCAAATTTCTGTAGCCGAAACGTTCAGAATGTTGGAAAAGGTCTTCGGTGCTAGTTATTTGTGGCGAGCAAGTATTTTTGTTTGGTAGAAATTATTAGAAGAGGTTCGAGAACGCGTTGACGAGGTTGGCCAACAACATCAACTGATGATCAAGACGTCAATAAAATAAAGGAATTTGTGGTTGAGAATCGAGGATTAACACTCAGAGATCTTACTGGCATCGTTGGAATATCGGAAGGATCAATAAAAACCATTTTGAAATATCATTTGGGCCTAAATGAAAGCGGCATTAGCTCAAAAATAATTACTGAGTCTTCATCTATGCTTACGACCCGGAAGCAGACGATCAATCGGCCGAATATCGCGACAAAGGTGAGTCGAAGCTGGAAAAAACTAGTCAAACCCAAGGTTATGTTGATAGTTTTCCTCGATTATTGAAGTGTGGTGCACTCCGAATTCTTTCCGAGCAGACAAACTGTTAACAAGGCATACTATTAGAGTGTTATGCGCTGTTTGCGCGAAGCTATTCGAAATTATGGGCAGTCAACTTTTTGTTTTTCCGATGTACCCATCGCATACTGCACTATTTCTTCGTGAGTTTTTCGGCAAATTTTCAATCAATATCGTGCATCAACAACCGTATTCGACAGATTTAGCTTCGTGTGACTTCTGGCTATTCAGCAAACTCAAACTACCGCTCCGGGGAAACCGTTTTGAGTTAATTGAAGGCATTGAATGCCATTCCGGAAATCGACTTTAACCAGTTTCGAGGAGTGGAAAAGACGTTAGCACAACGTTATTGGGGCCAAGGGGGACTACTCCGATATATTTTTTGTAGTATATTTTTTAAAATAAGTTTCTAACAAAAATATGCTTCCATTTCTTCGCTTCAGGAAATGTTATGACAGGAATATAATCCTGTCGTGGTTCCAGCATATGTAGTTTTAAGGGCATATTACACTTTATATTAAATTATAGATTTGTTTATGAAGTTCTTCTAATCTTTCGGTTTATGCTTCTTGAAAGTTTTGGACAACGGTCACAAAACATATACAGGCGAGTGTTTAGTCATCATTAAGTTTTCTTCAAATCTCTTATCCTTTATCGGTTGCCGTTTTATGAACGTACAACTATTCGTTATTTAATTTTTGCCTCGATTTCATCGATTTGAGGCTTTAGTATATGCAGTTCGGCACTATGTGGGCTTCCTGTTTAGCCCAACCTAATAGCAGTTTCACACACGTTACACAACCCTTATGTGGCACCCACGAAAATCCTGACAGGAAATCCAAAATAAACTAAATATATTCGAGGTTCTTGGAGCTCTGACTTGTTACACTGTATTTTCGTGGCCTTGGCTAGTGGTTGCTGTCATCTATTTTAATCTTACGCTAATGTAGCGCAAAAATAATTACACTAACAAAATGCCATTGAAGCTTCAAAGTAATGTATATTACACAGCAACAAGAAATTTACTTGCGCTCTTGTTGTTGCTGCTGCTGTTGTTTGTTGTACATTTTATTAGCATGTTGCTCGTTAATCATTTGCGTACAGCCATAGGCAAATGAAACAGAGAGACCAAACAGCAACAATGAGAGCCGCGTCAGCTTCAGACACGGCCGACACCATAACCACTTATAGGTATGCCACCAGCTG
The DNA here is from genome assembly GCF_016617805.1 of Bactrocera tryoni. Classification (NCBI taxonomy): domain Eukaryota; kingdom Metazoa; phylum Arthropoda; class Insecta; order Diptera; family Tephritidae; genus Bactrocera; species Bactrocera tryoni. The sequence continues at coordinate 87,302,901 of NC_052499.1, forward strand.
TTTTCCAGCTCATTCGCTGCTTATAGACTTCGTCTTAGCAGCAATTTGCTAGGCAGTTGACCAGCCGGAATTGTTGTACCCTCGAGGCATGCTGCACAGAGTAAATTAGTTTTTTCACCTAATGAAAATAAGGATTACATGTGGAGCATATCACCGCCCATATTTAGGTAAACAAAATAAGTGATATCGTCCTCTACCGTCTTGACAAGTTCTGTTAGTTAGACTGATTTTAAAGTAGAAATAAAATACATTGGCACTTTCGCCAAATAAAGAACGTCTCTTCTGACGGAATATGTTCGATAATAGAATTTTACAGTGGCCGAAAAATATTTCCTCAACTTTTCTGCTTGCACCTTGTTCACCTTGAGTTCACACTATTCGGCCGCAGCCGAACTTACTTCAACCTTACTTGTTTTTTGTTATTGGGCTTGTGGCATTTTCTAAATTACGTGAAACATTAAGTTTACAATTTCCCTCACGCTGGGCATTTTTCGTGCGAGGATTATGACAATTAGGACTATGGTCATAATAATTATTTGTGTATGTAGCCATGGTAACGCAACATTGCATACTTACTTCTACATTTCAAAATATGCATGTACTAAATTTTTGCAGTGCTAATCTACTGTTCGCTGTTGGTACTTCATAAAGGATGAACGCGAATTAGCTCGCATTTTCAGGGCTTTACATTTACGAGAGTTATGTAAGTGCTTTTTACTAAATCCTATAGAAGTGGTCGGGTAGATTAAAATATGGACCAACTGTTCAGTGGGTGACATTTTTGACTTTAAGTGAGCCTTCATTGCTGCTAATTAATAATCATGTGGTATACTATATAGTTACATAATAGCCCTATATACTTTACATATTCCCGAACATACATTATTACCTCTACTCTCTCCTACACTCATTAATATTACTGTAAAATAGTTAAGCTTTTAGCTAATAAGAATTTTTGTAAAGAGTCAGTTGAATAAAGACACTTGAAAGAAGTAAACGTTCAACATCGTTTCTATATATTATTCTTAGAGGATCATCAAAAGTATAAAGAAAAAACTGTTTTAATAAAGACTATAAACTAGGTTTTGGACGATGGAAAAATAAAAAAGAGTTAAAATTGTACTTTTGGCAGAGTTTAAAAAAATGCAAATTTTGATAAAAATTTCTTAAGGTTTTGTAGTTGCAATTGACTTTAATGACCTGTGTAATATTTCATTAAGATCGGCTGAGTAGCTCGCGAGAAATCTAGACAACTGACTTAGAAAACAGTTTTGAGAAAAACGACTAAGCTAAGCGGCTATATAGCTGACCTCGAACGCGCAAATGTATCTCCTGAACCATCAGTCGGATCTACATTAGATTTAGGACAATGTTCTTTAAATTTTTTGAAGCCGTGAAACATGGCTCTTTTTTAAATGGTACATTAATTGAAAAAGTTATGAATAGGTTTTTTGCTTTTGGTACAATCCTAGTGACAGCTATATCGAAAACAGTAGAGTGTTCCGGTTTGGAACGTCACCCAATATTTTGAAAGAGTAAATCCTGCTCTCTGAGAGTACTCGTCAACAACTAGGTATAAGGGAACTGTGGGACGTCTTTCCAAGCCCCTTACGTACAGCTGCGACCGAAACCATTGGTTTTCGGAAGAAGTAGTGTCGTGTCGCAGCTGATTGAAAACAGACTGCCTACATAGCATCGTTATGATCGACCACAACACGTGCGGGATGGGATAGATACCGAGATTTGGAGTGGGAAGCGAGACGCATTTGCAGACAGAAAAAGAGAGGCCGAAATGTGTGAGTATGAAGAGCTGAGCAAGCTGACCGACAGGAGTAATGCTCGAAAATTCTACGAAAAACTGCGGCGACTAACAGAATGTTTCAAGACCGGAGTATACTCTTGTAGAATCCCCAGAGCATACTCATATTATGGAGCGAACACTTCTCCAGGATGCTGAATGGCAGTGAAAGCATAACATGAAGAAGTTCGAATAGCAATTACCCGTCTGAAGAGCAACAAAGCGGAGAGAGCCGATGGATTGCCGGCCAAGCTATTCAAACACGGCGGCGAAGAATTGATAAGGATCTTTGTTCGAAAGTATGCCCAACGATTACAAATTAAATGTGTTCTTCCCAATCCACAAAAAGGGAGAACCCATAATCTGCGTCAACTACCGTGGGATAAGCCTCCTCACCATCGCATATAAGGTTCTACCGAGCGTATTGTGTGAAAGATTAAAGCCCACCGTCAACAAACTGATTGGACCTTATTAGTGCGGCTTTAGACCTGGAAAATCAACAACCGACGGCCAAATTTTGGAAAAGTCCCGTGAAAAGAGAAACGACACACGCCACCTTTTCGTTGCTTTCAAAGCTACTTTTAACAGCACGAAAAGGAGCTACCTTTATGCCCCGGTGTCTGAATTTGGTATCCCCGCAAAACTAATACGGCTGTGTAAACTGACGGGGAGCAATGTCAAAAGCTCCATCAGGATCGGGAGTAACCCCTTTTTCAGACAAGGCGACTACCTATCGTACGACTCTTTCAATCTGCTGCTGAAGAAAATAACTAGAACTGCAGATTATAATTGAGCAGTTCAATCTTCTACACGTATAAGAGTATTCAGCTGCTGGTGTTTGCCTATGATATTTATCGCGCTGTTAGTTCTGCTCTCACTAGGGGATAAGGAAGCAAATCAAATGGGTCTGGCAGTGAACGAGAGCAAGACGAAATAGCTCCTGTCACTCACGATGTCACTGTTGACAGTCATAACTTCGAAATTGTACAAAATTTCGTCTATTCAAATCGAAATCCAACGCAGAATAACTCTTGCCTACAGGTGCTACTTTGGACTGAGTAGGCAATTGAGAAGTAAAGTCCTCTCTCGACGAACAAAAACCAAACTCTATAAGTCAATCAATAGTCCCGTCCTGCTATATGGTGCAGAGGCATGGACGATGACAACTTCTGATGAGTCGAGTTTTCGAGAGAAAGGTTCTGCGAAAGATTTATGGTCTTTTGCGCGTTGGCCACTGCGAATATGGCATTCGATGGAACGATGAGCTGTATGGGATATAAGACGACAATGACCTAGTTCAGCGGCTGTGCTGATCAGGTCATGTCGTACATATGGACGAAAACATTCCAGCTCTGAAAGTATTCGACGCAATACCCGTCGGGGAAGCAGAGAAAGAGATAGACCTCCACTCACTAAACAGAGATCATTGAAAGAAAGTTAAGGCTGAAAAGGTTTTGGAACAAAACGCGGGAGATTTGGTTGTCGTTTCGTGTAAATGCAAGCTCACCCTTCTCTAAGACTGTCAAAGTTACATATTTACATTTTACACCACCAAAGAGTGAGCAAATGTTACTGCATCTCAAGTCAGTGCAGTCAAGTATACTATCTTAGTACTTACTTATTTGATTCAGAATGCATGTTAATATAATGTGGAATCAGCTATATAATAAGATATACGTAAGTAAACCGTTCATTCGCTGACACAAAAGTTCTCTCACATTTCACTCATTCATACATGATACTTGTAGTATCAGTGATGATATGCTCATAGAACAAATGGAATCCAAAAAATGGTTGAAAAGCTACCAAAAGCCAAGCACAGTCAGCTAATATATAACCTTTTTATGAATATTGTGAGTTTTATAATTTATTGAACACCGATTCCAATTCCTTTCTAGACTTCAGCCAATGGAATAATATCATATATGCTTTTACTGCATTCGCACAACTCGCTCCACCTCCATTGTTGGCGGAATAAATCGCACTTCTCATTTTCCATTTATTAAGTACTTACGTATAAAAACACAATAAATTTGTTGATTTGCTGCACCATTACGTGTGGCATTGATGCAATTTTTTCATGGCAATGCACGCGTATAAAAAAGCAAGTACCCAGCATGCGAGTATTTCGGTGTAGCAAGCTGCGGGAGTTAATTTCCTTCCCTAGAACACCGAAAATTATGTGTATAGTTTTGGGTAAATTTTTCACAGTTGCCTTTGCAGCTTCACTGCCACTTAACTTTCGCTCAAAACTTCAGTCGAAATTAATGGCTCGCAACCGCCAGCTTGCAACGCCATCTCCACCGCCAACACGGCAACGAGCGAATGATATCATTCCAGGCAGCAACATACCGCTCAACCGATCCACACACACCATCCCGGCCATTCGATTCCTTTTCTGCATGTGGTGGCTTAAATTTCCTCTTATTTATTATTATTACTATTTTTTATTTCGATGGGAGCGAAGCGGGGCTGCACGCAGTACTTTTCATTTTCCTTGCTGCTTTCGCCGAAAATTAAGAAATCATTCTTACATTCTTTGCGCACACACACACACGCGCAATATTTTACGGTTGGCATAGTCGTTCACGCTCCAACTGCTGCATCATAAATCACACCTGAATTTAAAAGAGCGCGTTGAAAAGCATTTCATTGCTGATACTACTGTTGCATTGTTTCAACTTCTGACCTGCACAAATACCGCTAGCGCTGTGCCGGCACCCGTGGGCTGGCGCGGGTGAGCATGCGCGCAACGGCACGTAATTTTTTCACAACTCATACTTTATCTTATAGTCCTCATACTATATGCGCGCTTTTTCTCACACTGCACCGCCTTACGATCGGCTACCGATTCGTGTATCCACATACCGCAAGCACATACAACATATCCCATGTGGGTCAAATATGAAATACTTACGCTCATTGAATTCCGGTGGCGTTGTTTCGTGTTGCTTGCCGCGCATACCCACATACATATAGGGAGTGTGGTGTAAGCTTTTTAAGAATTCGCCTTGGAGCTATATCACAGTCCCTTGTCCCAAGTTAGTGTTGTCGTTTGCGCAAATATTTCCCTGCAGTCGTGGATGATGACATAAATGTGTTTTTGGCTTTGCAGTTGCTTCTAATTTTTTGCTGGAAAATCATTTGGTTACACCCAATTTGTAAGTTGTCACGTTCGATATTCCGCCGATTGAGAATTGTGTAGAATTTCCCTTGGTTAACATTTATTCTTCAACCAAGGGCTCAGCGTTCAATGTAAACTAAAGAGGGGCAATACTAAATTAAAATTAACGCTTTAGTTTGTCTATGCTACAAAAGGTATATTCAAAATTTGGCTAGAAGATTGATCCTCTCCCATTTGCAGTATGTGGCTTGATGTACCAATTGAGATGGGTATATAAGTTTTTTGGAGGAAGAATGCCCAAATACCAAACTAAACTCGAATGGTTTTATTTACCAGGAGGTATAGTATGAGGAGGGCATACTATTCGAAGGCTCGTGCCTCAACCTGTTGATAAAGTGAAATAGCCTTGAGTGAAAGCTTTCATGGAAACCGAATATTGAGAAGAGAGAGAGGAGGTATCGGTTGCCTTATGCTGTTGTAGAGGAGCTATGAGGAAAATGTGAGACTTTCACCAAAGGTGCTTCTGGCATCTCAGTTCCACTCCGAACTACACCAATAATGGCACTTAAGGGCTTAAGCAGAGAAGCTGGTTATATGAAAAAGGCCGAACAGGGTCGCGCTGAAATTCCCACCTCTTTTAATTGCATCACTGAAAATTTGAATCAGTGCGTCACAGAGGCTACTCCTGGTGGCTGTTCTCCGCTCAGAAGCCGACGAGAGATATGTGGAGGGGGAGAACTCGCTGGAGTAGAGGAGTGAACTTTTTCAGGGATTCTGTAAGGTACTCTCCCTTAAACTTAATATCACTAGAAATATAATGAAGCTACTTCGTCATCAAACTCGTTTCGGTAGCGAAATCAATGGAAACTGCATAGCCGATGAGCTAGGAAGAAGGGGCACAGGGCAAAATAAGAACGAATTAGTTCTCCGTTGTCATCTAGCATTGAGCCGATGAACTTGCGTGCGGTCGTTGTTTGGCGACCCGCTCCTGTGGTACTGCGAGATCTTTCTGACCTGCCCGCCATCATAAGAGCTCTTACTGGACATTCATACTGAAAGGTTAAAAATCCAGACGGACGCAAATTGTCGAAGAAGGTGAAGTAGAAACTTCCAGGCTCTTTTTTCTCCATTGTCCATTACTGACTTATGCTGAAACATTGTGGTGATATACCCGAAACTGGCATTGACCGCCTCAACAAATTTGTGTTTTTAGGGTCTATATGATCAAGTTTATAGGAGTAATAGGTATCCCAACTGACTGGCGTTGTAAGCTGTCCAAGTAAGAATCCCATTGGAATCGACAATTTAACTTAACCTATCGTAACCTAACCAATACCCAAATAACTGATATAACCGCCACTAGATAAGGATTAAGTTACGTGATCTATGTTGTAATGCCTAGAATGCATTGATTTAAAACCCATTATCTTAAGCTTTAGAAAACACCTTTTTCACAACAAAAAATAATTTTTCAAAAAAGAGAAACCAACAAGCGGAATTTATATATCTAAGAAAACCACAACTACACTTTCAATACTATTTCAAATAAAGTATTAAAAGATGATTGCTACTGAACGGAGAATTACTGACTTTTTACAGATGAGACCATGAGGTTTTAAAAAATTTGTAAATCATGCAATAAACACGGTCTATAACTAAAGTAATCTACACCGAGTTCAACCAACGAAATGCAATGAGAAAACATTCAATACAAAATAAAGCGTCCATCAGTAAATTTTAGTTTTAATACCATGTGAACCCTTTCTGGAATTCCACTCTATCTCACGAAGCGAGGATATAAAGCAAGGATATAAAGGAGGGAGCATAGACATATCCGCGCAATAATCCGAATTTGTACATTCTCATACACCCACAGGTGCAAACAAAACACTTGTGTGAGCAGAAATTCAAATGAGCAACTTTGTGTTGCCATTGTCAGCCATGCCAGCAGGCCCCGCACCCTCGAAGAAAGCCAAAAAAGTGTGTAGGAAAGCAAGTTTGGCACCATTTTCTTGCCAACGTTTGCGATAATTCTTATTCGCACCTATCTAGGCGCTTACGAGCACATGCACACACACACACATGCGCAACGGCGACGCGCGATAAATGTATGCATTAAGCGAAGAGTGCTTTCTATGCGCTGCATGTGCGCTAACAGTTAACAGTGTGCGCGTTTGTGAAGGAAACAACCATTGTTTATGCCATTTTATTACTATTCCTACAATGACAACAAATTCTGGTGTCTGTTTACTTGCACATCGTCATCGTAAAGTTATTACCATTGTGTGCCTTCACTTCTTCTTTCCTTCGCTGGATGAGAAAGTTGCTGCGCGCACAATAGGCGCCGCACCTGCAAGGGCGCATTGTAGTTACGCGCTGGCATATGAGTGCTAGACAAATCAGTGCGCTGTACATGTGTGCGTGCGCGCCGGCTGAGCGGTAGCGCGCCGGTAGGAAAAGGCAGCAGAAAGTTGGCGCGTGACTTGCAGGTGTGCGCGGAGCGTTGTCAGGCAGCAGGAGGAAAGATTCGACGCTGCACTTAGCACTCGAAGTGCTCCATTGTAGTTGCTGCCATGCTTGAGCAGCCACTTGAACACACGCTCACGCTCGCATACACAGTGGCGCATGGTATGCAATATGCATACTTATACTTAATCGTGAGCGCATCAAGCGCAATAAAGCAACGTACATGCTCGCCGCGCTGCCAAGGGCGAAAGTGAAATCTGGGAAAAAAACTGCTTGCGGCAAGCGGAAAAGTCACAGCAAAGTCAGTGCCAGTTGTCGTTGTTGGCTGCGGCAAGATTCATAAATACGCAAACATATAGACACTCCACACTCCACACTCTACACACACACACAAGCGCATAAATGGGCGCGTTTTTCATTGCTTATCAGCGCACAATGTAATAATGCTTGTTTCGGGACATGGGATTACACAAGCGCATATTTGCACAATCATGTGCGTGTGTGTGTGTGTGTGACATTAAGTGATAGCGGCGGCAGAAAAAACGTTTGTTCATTTCGCGTTTTTAACTGGTATTGTTTTCATATGAAAATACACCTATACGCTTTCGCGCCTAAAAGCACCCTTTACTATTATGTGTTATTTACATTTATCCTGCGAAGCACTTTGCATCTTCTGGAATGAGCACACATTTACTCAACTAGTAAATATTTTACTTAAGTACTTTTTATATAGAGCCATTTATATTTGTTTTTGCTTTCTGCCACATTATAATGGGAAAGTTGCTTTTAATCGAGCGCAAATGCATCAGCCCGTAAGCACCCTGCCATAACACATATGCATCTCTTTATGTTTATGGGAGCGTGTGCGTGTATACAATTTTTACTGGCTTGCACACTAGAAACGTATCGAGATGAAAATCTAGTTTTATGTGTGTGCGCCCGCTTCTTACTCATCAGTGAAAATAGAATAAGTATCTTTAATACGTTTAGCGGTTATCTTTGATTTGCATTTCAAATATATTGGCTTATATAATATACTATATACTCATGAACTCGCTCCCTACTTAGAAAAGAAGTTATTGGCACACGAGTAACGATGAAAGAGTCCCATCTAATCTAAACTTAATTTGAATTACATACATATATACTAACTGATCAAATTTGACTCGGATTGGTCCATTTAAACAGCATGCATTGGTTGGTCATATTGTCAATTCTTTTTCTTTAATCTTTACAACAACGAGGTAACAACAGCGCGCCAATCGCCAGATTCCAAGCGCAGACAGGACCTTCTTCACTTGGTCTTTCCAACTTAGTAAATACCCTTCTCTTATACCCTCACAACTGGAGTGTTTTCATCCATTCGGACAACATGACCTATCTAGCGCAGCCGCTATCTCTCAATTCGCTAAACTACAAGGTGCGTTCCAAAGTAAACAGGAATATAGCGCCCCTGGTGGCGCCATCTATATCTGCTATCTTTATCGATTGCCCAGTGAGAATTTTATGACATTTCATCGATTAGAAGTTAAAGTTATTGCGTTTTAAGTGTCAGTATGTTTGTGTTATCGGTGCAAAAATGAGCTTCGAACAAAGAGCCAACATTAAATTTTGTTTTAAAATTGGTAAAACTTTTACCGAAACGTTTCAATTGATGAAACTAGTTTATGACGATGATCGCCTATCCCATATCAGTGTGCACGGGTGGTTTCAACGTTTTTAAAGTGGTCGTGAGGACATAAATGACGATCAACATGTGGAAATTGTGCGTGAATTCATCAAAAATCAGGCGAAATTATAATTGAAATTCATGGAAATGGAATTGAGCATCTCCAAAACATCGATTTATCGCATTTTGACCGAACATTTGGGCTTACCAAAGGTGTGTGCACGGTTTGTTCCGCATAAATTGACTGACGACCCAAAAATTGCTCAGAATCCAACTTTCGAAAGACGATTATTTGACCAAAAATCACATTTTAACGTTTAACCACTCCCCGTATTCACCTAAAATGCCACCGTGCGACTTCTTCCTTTTCGGAAAAATGCATTTGCCCATGAAAGGAAAGCGTTGTGCAGACGTAGAGGCCATTCAAAAGGCTTGCGTCGGCATATATACATATGTATACAATTACGTGAAAATGTGTAATGGTTTTTCTTTAGTCTCTCTGGGCCCTCGATTATTTGATCAGCTGGCAATATAAGAGGTCTTAAGCGATGTCTAGTTAGTTTGAAACGATGTAAAGCGCGTCACTTCCATCAAAAAAGAAGAAAGTTTGCAACTGCACAGAGCACTCAGCCTTGTTTCCTCCTTTTGGGCCATGACCCAAATCTTCACAAGCCTCCACACGATTTGGTTGCCATACCTTTTGCATAATAGGCATGACTAAAACAACTTTGTTTTTTGTTCTGGTAGAATTTATATAAACTTAATTGAAAATAAAAATCAGTTCATGAAAATTTCATAAATGCAAAAATATAATTCAATTTGACAACATTTCGCAGCGCAAAGAAAATACTATTTTTGCACATTTTTGTTTGTTGGAAACTGCTACCAAGTTTATCTTGTCAGTTTCGAGTAGTCCTTTTGAATATTTTAAGTCTTAATAAATGCATTAAAAACTGTCATTTGATGTATTTTGGTTGCACGCCTAAGTTTATGCTACGGCTTTGAAATATTTTTCGCACTAACATCAGCATTAAGCATGTGTGATGCATGCGTTTGTATGCTTCTCCATTTTTGTGTATTAAATTGCAATTTTGTTAATGAAATTTGCTCGTATTCACAGACACACACATGCATGCATGCGAGTGTGTATGAGTAGGTATGTATGTATGTATATTACCGAGTGCATGACTGTCGACCAGCCAACATCCTTGTTACAATACTTTTACTTAACGAACTGAAGTATTTATCTATTTGGAAATGCCAGCTACATGGTTTGAGTCGGTCGCAATGTGCTTTCACGAGCGGCTTGTCAAGTTTGCCTTGGCAGCGGCCTAAGTACTGTATCGTGCTATCAACGCCTCTGGTGTATACATAAACATTGTGCATTCGAAGTTTGCGTGACAGTTTGTAACTTAGGCAACTCTAATACGGTTCAGCCTTGCCTGCCTGCCCGCTTGTGTATGTGTGTGTGTGCTTCGGAAGATAGTGCATTGGCGCACAAAAGTTATTCGCCGTGCATGTAAGCTAGATGAAGTTGCTACTGCGCGTGTTGTTGTTGTTATTACTTTTTAGACAGTTGGGTATTTTCTCTGGCACTTTTAGCAATTTCGTTAATTACATACAAATTTCATTTTATTCGGTTTTGTCCTTTTGTTTGGCAAAAATTCACTAAGAAGATTACCTGAGATTTCACTATCGTTTATACAAACGACAGCAATTTTGCTCGTACCAAACAACCAAAATGTGAACTTTAAATAAGTTTTCACATTTTTGCTTTCGCCAAATTTATGATTTTGAGAATTCGCCCTGTCGCTACTGGTATCTGGGGTCATATTCGAAAATGTCAGCCAAAATTAAAAAGAGGCTGTCCGTCTACATACTTTGATATTTGATACGACATCAACGCAGCGACATCTGTTGATTATATTGAAACTGGCTTGTGACCATACTAAAGCAAGTGCAGAGTGTGGTTTGCTCTCCAGCCAAATTAAATTATAATATAAGGGCGATCAGCGTGACCTTAGGGCTTCATTTAAAAATCTTCCTCTCCTTTTTGCCGCGCAAAGCGTAGAATATGCCGTTACAGCAGAAATTATGACAGCAAAATGCTTGATATCCGTAATTAAAAATGTGCGTTGGGCCTGAAGGACAAGGGCACCCACGCTGCTGCATTCGCACATAACTCCCGAACGCCGCTCTTGTGTGAAGCCACTTTCAAAGGGACGTGCATTGAAGTGTAAGATTTATTGATTACTCGCTCCATCTTTTCACGCAAAAAATGAAACTTCACTGTGAGAGGTCGACATTTGAAAGGCCTTGTCAGCGGCAAACATTTTAAGAAAAGATTGGCTTAAATGGCAGGGGCCTCACAAAAAATATGATAAATTGTTAAAACACTTGTCAACGAAGCTCAGAAAAATTAAACACCCTTTTATGTGTTCCTCTCAAGAAGCGTGAATTGCTGCAAAAAAGGTCATGTCTCCCATCCGCTTGCGTGGGTGCTGAGTTGCGTTCCTTTAAGGCTCTTGAACTCGCAGTGTTAATTAGCTTAAGAATTGTGCGCTTTTTCAATTACTTCACTGGCATATACTCAGACAAACAGTTAAGTCAGTTGTGCATGTGTATGTGTGTGTGCTCATTAACCCTTCGCTATAATGAGGTTAACGGGTTGCCCCACGTATTTACTCATAAACAAACACGAATAAAAACATAAATCATATCAGAGGATGCTCAAATACTGCTTTCGTATAACCCCATCCCATGAAGTGAAATGAACTAGTTGGAAATTACCAAAATAACTAGTATTAATATTAAGCTCAACTCGTCTGCGGCATATCTTTATCGGTGGAAGCGCAAGGTTACTGGCAACTAACCAAACTCAAGTAAAATTATAGCTTTTTATTTTTTTGAAGTTAAATATTTCTTATTATTTTTTTACAGTGAAAGCGTGGTACTTTTTCGGACTGGTGGTTAATTCTTTTCAGTCCCAAGCACTATAGTTTTTAGAGGGTCGAGAGATCGTTGAAGACATGGCTTGTTCTGGACGACCTCTTCAAGTGATGAAAATATTATAAAAATTAAGGGTTTTGGTGGATATTTTGGTTATGAAATGCGTTCTTGTTCGACTCATACCCATAAAGTTGATTTTTTTTCAAAAAGAGTACGATTGTAACCGAATTTAAAGTCGAAAAGCAATCACCGTACTCACCTGTGTTCACCCGATCTCGTTCCCCAAACAGAAATTGCAGCTTCGTGGAATTCGTTTTCAGTCGATCAAAGAGATAAAACGAAATTCGCTGAAGGAGCTGAAGGTTATCCCAAAAAGATATAAAATACAGTCACCATGTATAAATCCAATACCTAAAATCCATTCAAATACAAATTATTAAAGTAACGTTTAAAAATTATTCGATTTTTGAATAATTCACTCGTTTCTATCTACTAAAGTACGTATAATAGTATGAGCTATGCCACAAGTTGTTTTTCGAGTTAAACCTTTGAAGTTGCGAAATTATAAGAAATGGTACTAAACCAGACTAGTTGGAAACTAATGCGCTCTTCCACAAGTTACCACATATATGTATTTGCTTTTGCAGTTTTTGACGCGTTTTTCTCGCTTCCGTTGCATTTGTTTGAAAAATACTTCTTTACTTAAGCTGTTGAATGGTTTTGGTTTGCGTTTATGTTTTCTTATTGTTATTGTGGTTGATGTCTCTTGAGACTGTCAAACCCTTGCGCTGGCATCGGCTTGAAAGCGAAGAGGAAGCGGTGTTAGTGGGGGAGATTCAGCGATTGTTGGGGGATAAGGGATTAAGTGGCTTAAGTACATAATTCAAAGAAAAATGAAAAATTTATATCATCAACAACAGTAAATAAAATTAATTACAAGATTTTTTGTTACGTGTCACTTTTAAGACAGCAAGACGACAACGAGCTATGTGGTAAGGTCTTGCTTTGTTGTATGGACTTAAAATTTCATACATGGCATTTTAATTGCGAATACATATGCACATATGTATATATTATATATTAATAAACACAATGTTAAACTTTTTACAGAAACGGAGTTGAGGTTATAAACACTTAGAATTAAGGAAATATTAGGAAAGTGATACGGATTTCAATAATAAGGATATGAAACACATTGTTGCTTAATTTTTCTCTAATTTGCGCTAATCTATTCCTCCATCACGTAGAAATGTTTATTCTACCATACATATATGTAAGTATATGTATAAAAACCGTTACGATAAAATACACATTTGCATTTTTGGTCTTCGCACACACATACATACACACAACGAATGGAGTGTTTTGTGAAGAGATATAAAAAATAAAACAAAAAGGCACAGCAAAAACTTCATTTGTTGAACGGAAATTTGAATTTCGCATCTCAAATCGAACAAATTCCGACATAAATTCCATGAAATGACAAAAGTTTAATTCAAAAACTTTTTTATTCACACTTCATTTGACGTTTTGCGCGTTTTGAACGAACGCTGGCGAGCGCGTTGTGCGGAGTCGTGCTGCGCTTACACTTCCGCACGACTGGCATAAGTATGCCCCGCCCCCCCACTCGACATGTCCGACAGCAGCCGCTGCTCGCCGCGCTCACGCATTGCAATGCTGAATGTTTCGGCTGACGCTGACGTCCTGCTGACTCGGCCATTGATTGTTGCCAGCACGTGACAAAAGAAAATTCTAAATTTTTTACAACCACATACTTAAACGCTGAAGAGATTTCCACCAATTTCCAAATTTCCACGTTTAGTTTTTGGCCACACGCTCACGCACGGCGTCATCCGTTTGTAAGTCTCCAATGCTTTTCCAATTTTGTATATTCTCTTCGAAAGTCATTAGGACGCAACGTTTAAAAAGTAAAGGGAGTTTTTAAGGGAAGGTCCTACACTCCTGCGTCCATTTGTCTGTATGTATGTGTATGCGGTGGTCGCTTCTTTTCTTTTTGTTTTGTTGCTGCACACCTTTACCTGGTGTGTGTCAACAATGGTCGACCAAGCCGCGAGATCCTGACGCGTTCTTGTGTCCTTCGCACCTTCTTTCAGCTCCATTGTGTGCAGCTTTCGTCACGTGATAACGCATAACTTAACGTATTTCTCAGCGCAATTGCATTCGTCGTTATCATCACTGAGAGTTTCGCACTTTCAGCATTTTTGTCATTGTAGAATTCCCGCCTGTATTTTTGTAATTTTTTTACATAATTCTCTCAGTAAAATATTAGCAAAGGCCGCATGTTCCATCATACTTATGGCACACCTACATATTAGGTTCTGTTGAAAAAGCTGCTGATCGAAATTTATTCGAATCCAATCGATTTTTAAGTGAATCCGAAACAACAACCATTAATTCATTTCAAAGAGGTCATTTTTATTCAGAATTAGGAAATCGGTTCTTCTTTTTCTAGATTATGCTAAAATTCTGAGTAGTTTGTAATAATAGCAAAATTATCAAAATAAATATAAAAGCTAAACAAAACTTGGTATATTTCCGCCACCCTACTTCAGGTTAATGATGTTTTCGAGGCTTTTGTTGGAGCTTGGTAGTTTGTATGACTTCGATCTTATTATAGACCGATAATAACTTTTTAGCTCAGCAGAGTGAGATATACTAACTTCTGGACCAATTTTAAAACATATTTTCAAGAGAGTTAAAGAGGTGGTAAGTAGGTAGGGGTGCTGCCAACAGGGGCTCAATTAGCGCTGGATGCACCATTTTGATGTAATGTCGTAGGACCTTATGCCTTGCTATTTCGTTTCATTGTAGTGCTGAACCCATTTGGTTCTTTCAAACTACTTTTGTCCGTTATGCTTTTTGTGAATAACCATTCAAGGTTTGGTGCCTGATGGGTTTCAAGAGTTTTGCGTTGGACTTGTAATAAAGCTGGCCATTTGCATAGGAAATGGAAACCCGCTTTTGTATTCCCTGCTTACTTGCAGCTGCGGTAACTACTGATATAAGGAAGGCACATTTTTAGCGCATGTATTCCAAACTCCAGAGCTCCGTAATAGTAGCTGTAGGCTTGTACGAGTATATGCTATTTCTAGATTTGTTCTATTGTCTTATAACTTGTTGTTGTGTTACATCTGTTTAGTGCGGTTTGTTCAAAATGCTTATAAAGCTCCCTTTTGTTTGTTCCTAGCGGGCATAGTACTGGAACCACTTTGGACTCGTATAAAGAGGCTCCTAGTTTTGCCAACTCGGCCGCTTTTTCGTTGCCGAAAATGCTCCTGTGACCGTGTACCCAAATTATGGACAACTGAAGTTCACCTACCAGTGAGCTTAAAGCCTCTCTGCAGTTGTTGACAACGTTTGAATTAATCTGTGGTGTCGACAAAGCAAGGAAAGCTGCCTGACTGTCCCTGTATATGGTAGCTTTTTGTGTCCTCCCGCAGTTATAAAAAAAAGCTTCGCAATTCTTCTATATACCTAAAACTTCCGCTTGGAAGATGCTGGCTTTGGTAGCCGGATAGACTAAGAGATCATTAAAGTATACTCCCGCCCCCACTCTGCAGTCCCTTATGGACCCTTCGGTGTAGATAGAGATAGTATCCTTCTTCCCTACCATATCATACCAGACAGGACTTGGCTAAGGTTGCTCTTTGTATGCCATTTAGTTGGTTAGTTATTGTTGGTTTAATTCAGGCCCTCAAACCAGTACTCCATAAGCTAGAATTGGTGTAATTACGTTCATATATTTGGTTTAAGACCCCAGTTCTTTCTAAGTATTCTTTTGCAAGTGTAGTAGGCCATGTACGCTCGATTTATTCGTTTTTCAATGTTAATCTTCCAATTCAGTTTGGTATAAATTTCGACCCATAGGTAGACAACAAAACAACCAAAAAATAACTGTGATAACATATTGATATTGTAATGAATCGATCACGTTTCACTTGTGTTTCATGATCTTCTTATAATTTTGTATCTGTATGTCCTTAAGTTTTCATTCACGTATTGCTTTTAGCTATCCGATTACTACACTGAACAGATATACATAAGTTTAAAACCAGTTCGGTCTTCTCGCAGACACCCTGCATATTAAAAAAGTTCTACAATTTCGCTGCAGCTGATCGATTTACCACCTAGACTCAAGGAGTTTGTTTCCAAAATATGCCAACTGTGAATACACATACAGCTTAAAGTATTTCAAAAATGCCTGCGTTATCAACAAATTCCTTCTTACTCGCTTTGAGCTGAGTTGGGAGTCCTAAAGTTGGCCACATCGTCGAGATGAGTTCCGTAGGTGACAAGCTTTCAAATATTTGTAAACTCTGTTGTAAGAGAGTTTTTCATATTTTCGCCCTCTCAAACAGACATATGCACAGACGCAGAGACTTTTTCTTGCAAACCACTTGCTTCAAGTGCAGATTTGAACTTAGAATTATTTCTATTTTGGTTGTCTTGCTTACCTGCGCAGAAGATGCGTCGTGCTCTCAACCGCTGACAAGGTGTGCGTAACTTTTATTTATGAGCATAAAATTGAATTTTAAAATCTAAAGAATTGAGAAACTGCACTGTGGGAAGTTTTTGAGTGTTCTCCTGTGGTCGTTTTTGTGTAAAGTGTGCAGAAGAAGACGCAGCACGACAAACGAGGCGATCCTTCAAGAAAACAGAAAACAGAAAGCTGAATGTTTGAAGTGCTCACAGTGACAATGTACAAAAATGCAAATTTTATGATTTCATTTGCAGCTTTATACGATTACGAACCACTTGCCAAATAAGTAAAAAACAGACAAATGCTTTCAAATGAAAACGCAGAGAAATATAATAAAATAAATTCATTAAACGGGGATTGGCATAAACCTGCAGACGTCAAAATGTTGCAACACAACTCCAAGAATATAAAATTGTGTTCAAATATAGATTCAAATGGTGGATTTTGCCATATCTTCTGTTAAAACTCTTTTTGGGAGTGGTTTATCTTTGCATGCATTGGAGCGGTCACTATTAAAAATGTCTTCTTTTAATCTTAAATTTACTTCGTTGGAGAGTTAAGTCTTCCTTGGCCCGCTTTCGGCGCCGTTAACTCTTTGTCAAACTGTGGCTACGCAAATGGCAAAATAAATGCCATTTCTCTTTTTGAAATATCTTATTAAAAATTTGCACATTATCAAAATGGAAAAATTTTGCCAAAACTTTCTTCTTAGACTTGATTTCTTTGATATGCTGATGCGCCGCCTTCATTTCTTTGGTTGAGAGTGCACGACATGAAAAAATAAAAATAAAAATAGAAACAAAAGTTTATTGCAATAACGGAATTAAAGTTCCTCTTTGTGTGTGTGTGTGTGTGTAAGTTATCATTGTAGTGTTTAACAAACTTTTTTGCATTAAAAACACATTTTATTTTAGCTCGGCCTTCAGCCAAACTGGCGCCTCCTGTTGAGCGATTGCCATCTTTGCATAACAAGTGGATGCGACCAAAAATACTTCTATACATACTAACATGGTTTCTGGTGCGTATATAAGGTTTAGAAATAAGAGAGAGCAACAGTCCCCTTAAGAAGTAGACGCGGCAGATTTTCGATATTTTAACATTTTCAAAGGACTTTTTAAATTTCGGTTAATTTTATCGTAAAAATTTGTTTCCTTAAATTTTTACAAAAAATGATAGACCTATTCTTGTTGTCAACCTTCGTGTCGCCGGCGTACCTTTTAGAGAGTTTTAGCAGCTTAGCAATAGTGAAAACACCCTTATTGGTACGATTCCGAATTTTGGTAATATCATTCTCTTCCCATCTGAACTAGGTTAACCGATTTTTACTAAAGTTATTGCTGTCATCAATGCAGACAGACAGACACCGCAAAATATATATATGTTAGAAGCAACTCTTATTTGCAATATGTTACGCGAGGAAAGATGGTACGTGTAAGTCCGAGAATTTGCAGAAGTCAAAATCAGCACTCACATTATTATGACTTAGAAATACAGTTCTTGTATGTGTATGTATGCATGTACGAGTATTATACACGCACTACACGTTTGGTTAATCTTGCTTTTCGTTCCTCGAATTTGCATAGTTTACGCACAGCTGGCACACGACAAGTGCCCTTTCTTTTGGCTGGGCTATGAGCGCGCCTTTCACAGCAGAATATGTCACAAGTGCGACGATTGTCCTTCGTCGCTTTAAAATATGCGTGGCATAAAGTGGCTTTTAATGCAAGGCA
This sequence comes from Bactrocera tryoni, assembly GCF_016617805.1. Taxonomy (NCBI): domain Eukaryota; kingdom Metazoa; phylum Arthropoda; class Insecta; order Diptera; family Tephritidae; genus Bactrocera; species Bactrocera tryoni. The sequence continues at coordinate 87,321,138 of NC_052499.1, forward strand.
TCGTAAAACAGTTATAATGTAATAACTTGATAATGTATGTATGAATTTCGGAGCCGTTTCTTGACGTGAAGTGTTGCCTTGCAAACGTGAGTAAGAGTGGAATACTGGAGCAGCAAAAATAGTGAGCAGCGAGTGACAGAAGAAATGCGCGCTTAAATATACCCCACTTCTGAACTAGTCTATATAAAGGATGATCCATCCGGGTTCACTACTTTATAAAAAGAAAAAACAAAAAGAAACTTCAAATTTAATGGAGTAACATTCTTGTGCATTTCTTCTTTGAAGATTATCTCTTTCAAATGTTGGCCGCAGCTACGTCTCAGATCGTTCATCTGTTGAGTCCAATTTTCCACGACTCGTTCGAAGATATCAACTAATGGCACGCGTGATGTTTTGCTCCAAAGCCTGAATCGAAGCGGGATTGTCCGCATAGACATTAGAATTTACATATCCCCAGAGAAAGAAGTCTAACGGTGTGATCGGCGGCACGATCATGGTAGCCAATAGACGTCAACAAAACGTGAAATTTTCTGTTCACTGAAGTGTTTTCTCAATAAATCCATTGATTGATGCGATGTGTGGCGCCGTCTTGTTGAAACCAAAAGTCGCCGAGATCACGAGCTTTAATTTCAGGCATAAAATAATCGACATGGCACGATAACGGTCGCAATTGACGGTTACATTCTCAAAGGCATCATATTTGAAGAGATATGAACCAATGATTCCACCGTCCCACAAATCACACCAAACCGTTGTTTTTATAAACAAAATTTGGCTTGAAAAAGTCGGATATTTTTGGAACTTTTCAAGAGCGCTTACAGGTAAGCGATGTCGCTTACAAAAGACAACTCGGAATCGACTTTCCACGGTCTTCGCGGTTCCACGGTATACTCTCTGCTCCGGTGTTATATCTTCTTCACTGCGTGCAGGACACGGTCTATTCGGTCGAATATTGTCCAATATTGAATGCGTGAATTTTCACAATAAAATTGAACGTTTTGGAAACGTTGTTCAAGCGTTAGTCTTGCCATGAAGAAAAGCCAAACAATACTGAACAAAAGTAACATGACAGTTTGACGCGACTCACGCGTGATCCGCTATTGATCAGCTATTGAAAAAAGTACCTCTACTTGGATCACCCTTTAAATAAATAAACTACATTCGAGGGATAGAAGATCAAGGATCTCAGTAAATATGTGAATGGTTCTTTTTCTGCGGTTTAAGAATTTGGGGCCTTACTATGCGGTCGCTTGGTAGTAGCGGACATATTACATACATAGTATAATATTTGTTTAAAATATCTCTGTTGTTGTTAATAATTTCGCTATGAGCGAGACAATAACGAATAATAGGGATTGATTCCTTTTGACTATCTTGATCTTGATTCGCCGACAGAGGCTTAAAAGCTGACTGGGATTCAAATGTTTAGTAATGCATTTGTGATTGTCCGAACAAATTAACTCAATTGTTTACATTTCTTCCAACGTATATATCAATTCAATAACATCACTATAAAATTTATGTATAATTAAATCAGAGCTTGGTGTAGATAACTGCCGGTAATTGGCACAGTTCTAAGCCTGTAAGCAGTGACAATTGACTTATCGACCCTGGATGCTATAAAATATATGCATTCGATGCAGGCGGTTCTTATCAGCGTATTTCGTATACATTAGGGTACTTCACGGTTAACGGCCATGTCACATCACCATTGGCAACGCTTGGGACCCCATGTGTCATAGATTAAGGGCGTTTTATTCGAGGGAACAAGTTACCGTTCAGAAATGACGAAATGGAAGGAACTGGCATTAACTTAAGAGTAAAACAAATAGTAATTAAATGTGCAGAAACTAAATTCTAAATCCAACTTTATTTTTGTAATCTAGCGCCTCGTTGGAAATTTAAACAAACAGTTCGTCAAACTTTTCAAGTTTCTTTCCATTGTCGGTTTCAGCTGTAAATGCTTCATGCCATTGAAGGAATCTGCTTTGCTTTTCCTTTTCTTCGGTCGTCAAAGTGTTCACATATTCCGCATATGCATGGTCGAAATTCTTAAACAACTCCAGGACTCGCATTTCGAATTCGTCCTCGAATTTATTGTATCCGTTATTATCTAAAGCTGTCTTTAGAGTGATTTTCAATTTCGAATCGTTGGGCATGTGCTCATAATCGTCTATCATTGTAGAGAAACTAGCCATGTATTCCAAAAGTTTTGTAACGCTCTTATCGTCCGATTCCAGTTTGAATTGAGAAATCTCTGTTCCGATTTTAGACATGCGTGTGATATTCGCTTGTAATAGATCATCTTTGACTGCAATTTCATTGAGTTCCTTAACAGCGTTATTGACGACTACGCTGCCTTCCTCGAGTATCCATTTGTATAGTTTACCTATTTCGCTAAAGGTAGAAGTCATCAGTTGCTCTTGAGCGTTCTGTAGTTCAGATGTGGACAATTGATCGTCGGACTCACGTTTCACATGCGACAATGCTCGAGAGAACTATTAAATTAGATCATATAATCATCAGTGGGCTTTAATATTATTTGGTCCCCAGCGACTGTGGTATAGGAATCTTACCTTACGAGAATTAAGAAACGTTTCATGATTTCAAAAGTTGATTAATTCAAATTTACAGGTGATTTATTGACAGATGGACCTATAAAGTTGGACTAATTCATAAATCAAATGCAAAGACCTTTTATATGCTCCACCTTCAGGTGAAATATTTGCACGTATGTAAGCTTTATTTTTCGCGCAGTTCAATTAACAGCAGATAAGTGGCAAATATTAAATTAGAAACAGTGCAGCTTCTGTCTAATAAACAACAAGTGTTAAAAATACCTAATTGAACTGATTACCTTGTTTGCTCTTTGACGAGATTAATTTGTTATTGATTCACCTATGCACGTGTGGATGTATATATGGATGTGCAAAAGTCATAAGAAATATACGTGATTTATGGGCTGCATTGATAAGAGCTGCTGCATAAGCTTGCATATCTATTAGTAATTACAAAAACAAATGTTCACATGTCCGAACAAATAGGCACAATGTGACAGTTCACTGATCATACATTTAAGAAGGTATAGCCGTGCCCACTAGAAAGACTG